>NW_016158110.1:132215-162271 GCF_001687245.7 Rhagoletis zephyria | reverse complement strand
AGGATTTGCAGGAAAAGCTGTTTTCCTCATTAATAAATTTTATGGAAGTTTAAGAAATACGGTACGGTTTAGCTATTCGTACAATGATGTTGGGTATTTGTGTCGAAACGCGTGACCGGAGTTTAAAAACTTTAACATACAAGTGTAGTTAAAGAATTAAACTTTAATATAAAATAAAGATTTCAAATTTCCGAGCACTAGTTAAATAATAAATTGTGCATTTTTTTGGAAACTTTGATGTTGGTTCTGCGCAAAAACTGTGGATGACGTAGACGGAGTTATATGCACAAGATATATTGCATATCTTTCACAATAGAAGAAAAAAGAAAATTCCTTTGCCTATGTCCTCATTCTCCTGCATCAGCTCGACCAACCGCGCAAGTTGCCTTTTGTTGCTTGCAATTTTTGATCTGTAATTCTGACACGTACATAAATATGTATATTTCACAATTTTTTACAACTTCCAGTCTAATTGACTTACTTTTTATCCATTATGGTTACACTTTCTTATGTAAATTTTATAAACGCAAACTCCAACGACTAAAAAACAGCAATAGATGGATGAGCGATTAAAAAGTATTCACAGTCGCTAATTCGTCGTTTATCTACTACCAGCCGACATTCGCAATAGGGGTGGAAATTAGTAGAGTTATCGAATTTTGTTGTCTAAAGGCCGGTCCACATAGAACTTTCGTGTTAGCTTTGGCGTTGGCGTTGGTTTGACAGAACGCACGTTAAAAGTATGCTTGCTACAATGAGCGCTTGGCAGCGAATGCTTGGGCCACTACATTAATATACTAACGACAGATAAATTAATATTTCATATCAATAATTGCATTAAAAACGATATTTCTTGCCCGCACTTGATTAAAAAGGAAAATATTTCACATAATTTTATTTATTTGCAACAGCTGACGAGCGACGCACGCGAAAAGATGAGAGTTGGCCATCTTTTTGCTTTGTGTTGGCGTGAGCGTTGTCGAATTTTGGCTATGTGGACGGCTGCATTTGAATTCATGTATTCATAGTCAGCTGTTGAAGCGACGCCAACGCCAACGCAACGCCAAAGTTCTATGTGGACGGGCCTTTAGAGTTTTTGAAATTCATTGAATTACCAATATGTATCAAATTATCGAAACTCATCGCAAACTGGAATGTATCGTGTTCGGGTCAATTCCAAGTCTTACCAAAGCCTTCCATAGACCTTCAAAGATATAAAAAATTGTAGTCACGTCTTAGATCCAAAGCAGGAGATTTTTCGGTAAGTAATTATGTACCTTAAAGTTAAACGACGTGGTAAGTTAGAAAAGCTCTGCAAGGGTCTTAAAAACCATGATACAAAAATAGAAGGTAGTTTCATTTATTGACATTCGTTGTTGTTGCCGACCACTTGACTTTAATAAGTTTATGACATTTCATTAAAACCATGCTAGCAGATTCACTAGCAGAAAAATTTTTGTTTCTTGAAAAAGTAAAAAAAAAAATTTAAGTTAGTGAAGTTGGATGAAAACATTAAAAAGTCTTGCGCGTTTTCAAACTGAAGGAGTTTGAAACACCTGTGCAAACGTTCGAAAATAAANAAAAAAAAATTTTAAGTTAGTGAAGTTGGATGAAAACATTAAAAAGTCTTGCGCGTTTTCAAACTGAAGGAGTTTGAAACACCTGTGCAAACGTTCGAAAATAAAGTTTTTTGGATAGAGGATAGAGTACGTAATACGATTTAATGCAGTTTGATGACAAATTGCTGACATAAAATATTTTTAAACCTCTAACCGATGTACCGTTATCCGTGGAAGAGGGTGGAGATCGAGTTAAAATGATGCCATGCAACTTGTAACAGTACCAATTTTGGATTCTCGGAATTTTCTGTTAAGGTGTGGCGCTGCTCAAAAATATATATGCATAAATATAAGCAAGAAACCAGGTATTTGTGACAAGAATTATCCACATAAGATGAAAACTACTGCAGTTTCATTTTAGAAAGTTTTTGTTTTTAGAAAATGGCATAAGTAAGACAGTTTGGTTACGGTTCGGATATTTGTACCAGGGTTGTTGCGAATATTCGCATTCGCATTCGCAACTGCGGAGCTTCCGCATTAATTTTAACATTCGCATTCGCTTTCGCATTCGCAATAATCAATGCGGAGCTTTTGCGAATACGAATGTTGTGCAAGTGCACCGATAAAACGTATATATGGCAAACAAAATGACAAATTGTAGCCAATATTTTTGCCTGTGGTCGTGGGAGTATTTGTGTAACAAAACTGTTCATATTTATCAACTTAGACAAAAATGTATTTAAACTTATTATTTCTTCAGCTATATAACTGAGCAATCAATGGGCAGTCATGCAAGTTCCAACTTCTACTTGACCTTTGACGTACGTAAAAGGGAACCCAGCCTTTTTACCAATATTTTTTGTTTTCTCTTCTTTCAATACCTGCATTGGTTTCTTTCTTTAATAATATTTTTTTGGGCCGATTTTAAGAAAACTATTAGACACAAAAAAAGAAGCTGTGCACTGTAATTCTTAACCAAATTTTCGTGATTTGCTTTTGATGTTACATATATTCGTTTCAATAATTTCAAATGGGGCTCTTTGGGGAATTTATTTTTAGCAAAAAATTAAAGAACAGTAATTTTGTTTACTTGTCGGGCAATATTTTTTCGGATGGATATATACTGTCCCTTCTTTGCTATTTAAAGTCAAAGAGTAAGCTCCTTCAATAGGGATTTCCAGCAGAAATGATCAACGTCTGGCTATAAAGAGGAGCGATGCTCAAATAATTAAAAGACTATAGGTCTGACCTTTAATAAGATAAGAATTACGTAAGTATCTGAGATTCAAATGTTTTTAAAAAACGGGGTGCTTTTTTAAAAAATAACAGTGTTCTTATCCGATTCCGCTGACAGCAACGACTTTGAAAACAGAATTTTGTTAAAAATTTTCATTCCAGGAAAACAATAATTTATTTTCCATATCCACCTATTTAGGCACAGATTGTTCAAACCAGTCGCAGAAGAAAGTATTAAAAATGAACTACAAAAACTAAAATCGAAAAACGCTGATGAAGTTACAGATTCCCCAAATTCTGAAACAGCCAAAGGAATGCCAATGGAGAACTATTTTTAAAAACTTTAGAAAAACCTGACACATCTGGTTTGGCTTTGTAAGCGCTGTTTAAACAACGATCTCGCCATTATGCTAGATTCTAATTGTTTCTTAATACCGCATCCGCGGTTGTTAGCTTTTAGATATTCGCATACGCATTCGAATCCGCGGATGTCTAAAATTCCACATTCGCAACATCCCTAATTTGTACAATGATTTTGGGTTATCGTGTTCAAACCCGTGACCCGAATCAAAAAATTTTAACATATACGTCTAGCCAAAGGACTAAACTTTAAGTTAAAACAAAGGTTTCGGTTTAAAATATGCACTTTTTTTTTTGTAAATTTGGAGGTAAATTTTGCCCAAATATACTGTGGACGGCGTAACCAGAGTTGGACTGATGAGGTTATTTTCACTAGCGCGGCCGAAGGCTACCAAAATGGAAAAGAGTACCCACTGCTGATGGCCTAACACGAGTTTAATTTTTCTTTGCGAAAATGCTAATTTTACCCCATTTTGAAATGGGCCCCGAGTGTCTGTAGAAGGGGCAGGGAGGCGAAGGGTGAATTATCTTAAAGTTTATACTGTTATCTTTCTAGTAAGTTTTTGGTGACACGCACCTTCCGTTTCCGCTCCCCACCAAAAAATCATTTTACAAATAACCGAACATTTCCAACGCACAACATTAAACCCTCTGATGTATTGTTTCATTGATATCGATGTGGCAAGGTAGCTCATAATTTTGTACAATTTATGAAACTTCAAAAACTTATTTCTTTTTGTCAAAAATTTTGAAATGAAACTACCTTCTTTTTGTATCATGTTAAAAACTACAAACGGTCGAGTTCCGACAATAACTGGCAGTTTTAATAACTTTGCTATACACACATGGGGATGCTACTCACTATTTAAGTGAATCAAAATAAAGAGCATAAATTTCTTGCAGTTTTATAAAGAGCGGAATAAAACCTCATTACTTCAGGGTATTTTCTTATTTTCACTACTTTTCTTCGAAATTGTTATTCTTCAAAATTAACATTCTCCGATGCCAACAAGTCCAGTTATAAGCTCGGATCTTGAAGAAAAGTGCCTAATCAATTGACGTGAATTTGAGTGAATCTGGGTGTATGAGCACTNGGGGGGGGGGGGGGGGGGGGGGAATTCCTTCGCTTATTTAAAAATTTTGCTCTTTTGGTTTTGCCTTGGAGTTTTGGGTGTTCACCGCACAATCCTCAAACTATGCTATAAAGGTGTTCAGGAATTTTGTTTGCAGACGCTTGTGTTTCCTACAAAAAATACAGCCACTCGAAATGTTACCAATTAAAAATGCTATAATTTTGTTAATTTTTTTATTCGAAAACATCGGTTCATTATAAGAACTAATCAGGGTTTAAGAAAAATGTGTTACTGTTCGATGTAGTCATCTTTAACGCGGATAATAGCAGCGAGTCTGTACGGGAATACTTCGCAGATTGCACAAGTGTGGTCTGATGGTATTTCGCCCAAGTGGCGGCGAAAAGCAATCTTCAAGGCGTTGATTGTCTCTATTTTTTAGCTGATTTTTTGGCCTTGAGAATGGTCCATGTTTCCATATGGTTGGGCTTAAGTCCTGTGAATATGGTGGTCATTGTTGCGAAGAAATGAAGCTGGGAAGTTTTTTCTCTAAAAAAACGTTGAATTTCGCAAACTATATGCGATGGTGACGAGTCTTAGTGCAAAATCCAAAGATTTCTACCAAATTCTTTTCGTGCCTAAGGTAACAAAGTATTTTTTTTAAATATTTTTTTATGGTAGATTTGTTGATTTGCCTTAACGTCTTGTTCAATATAAAATTCCACTAGACGACATTCGTGCAACATGTGAAGCATTCTCGTGCAGAGTCGATGCTAATATCCACGCTAAAGATGGCTATATCGAACAGTAAAACATTCTTCTTAAACCCTGACAAGTTCTTATGATGAACTGATGTTTTCGAATAAAACAAACGCAAAACAGACAAAACTATAGTATTTTTAATTGTTAACACTCCGAATGCCCACCCCTGTATTTCCTCAAAACCGTGAATTCCGAAAACTCTCTAATAGTTGGCATACACGGTGCGTCTGACTCGCGAGTAATTTGTGTACGTGTTGACTCGCCTTCGACTACACACAGTTGAATCATTCAGAGTATGCCGGGAGTCATGTTGGTGTAACTAACACATATTTATTTTCACAAACACATCCAAATCGACTCACGAGTCAGACGCACCGTGTATTTCGCCTATAAATCACACCAAAATTGAATGGCATTAAAATTGTAAAAAAAACTAATTGGTTGTATTTGAACAAAAATTTTAACACATCGGTTTGTATGTATTTGTAAGAGAGCCTGCTAATAGTACCATATACAATTTTTTGTTGTGGTATGATTCATTGAATATTATCAGTATTCATATTTTTATTACTAATTTCGTTTTATATCCTTTCGCTTCATTTCATTTATATCCTTGCTTAATTCTCTGTTTTTAGTTAAGTAATTTTTATGGTTAGGCACAAAGTATGTTTTCCATTTTTATTTTAAATTACTGGCTTGAATCTTCCAACCCAACACCTTCCACATCCCTCAACTTTGTTATACCTTTATTGGAGGTGTTTGTTTTTGTCATTTTTCATTTAAAGTACGTATGCAATGTATTAGCACTTTTTTAATATATTTCTGGCTACAAAACACATACATACTTATGTACATACGCACATACTATGTATAACATATACATAAGTCGCCCCAATTGGCTTATTACATACATATGTATGTATGCACGTGCATGTACTTGCAATTGGAAAAATACTATTTATACACATCCTAATTTCGGTAAGGTTCTATTGTTACAAACATACATACATATTCATCGTTTGGTTATGCGGTATTTTTTATACATATTTTGTTTCTGTTTTTTTTTAAATTTTTTTACTCAAGTGTACTTCGATCTACTAAACTATTTATTTTGTATTTTAATTTTTAATTAGTAATAACTAGACGCTATTGTGTTTGTCCATGTTTTTATTGTTGGTGTTTTATTTTGTTTTGCGTCTCATTTTACTATAGTTTCATTATTATTTGCAAATGCTTTTCTACAAAATTTTAATATCGTCTGTATGCGTGTGTGAGTGTATTTTTTATTTGTAAGTGTGTTTAGTTTGCTTGTTTAAATAAGGTGTCACTGCAAAATCTGAAAATATCGTACAAACCATAAATTTTTTATGTGCATAAATTTTTTATGTGTTGACCAAAATCATAAATAGACTGCTTATTTGTATGCAGAAACGAAGCCTAAAACTATGAACGCCATAACTAAAAAAAATGTATACAAATTTATTTGTTTTTCTTATGGTTAAGTGGTACATATTTTTAGGCTTCGTTTCCTGCATAAACTTCCGCAGTCTAATCATAAAGCTCAGTTGCGAAGTACTATACCTCAAGTCTGTAAAAACAATGAAAAGCGAAACTTTAAAATTAAAAATAATTAAATCTCTTTCGCCTTTAATTTGATTCGAAATGTTCTCTTGCCATTGCTGGTCATTTTAATCACTCTCCAAAGGGTGGCTCACGAACTCTACCGATGTTTGTTAGGTACTAATAATTTAAAAGAGTAAAGATTTTGATGCAAAAAATTTCCAATCAGGCTATTTAAGGCTTGTTACACACAAGGGTGCAGCACATTTGCCTTGCCGCAATTGCACTCTAAAATACATAGGAACGAGTTTCGACAAATATGTATGCATAGCACAATTTATCCGCGCACATATCTGTGTTTGTATGGAAAAGTAGCTTATGTTGGAAAGCTGGCTTTAATATAAGGTGCCAGGTAACNTGGTGACAGGTAATAAGGTCAATGGAAATAAGGTCAATTGACTTTATTTCCCACCCTGGTGCGAAATAAAGTCAATTGACATTATTACCTTTTCAAAAGCGAAATAAAGTCAACCAAAATTTGGAAATAAAATCATTGACGCCATATATGTAATACTTCTATATTGGCAGTAAGCTAACTTCTCAATGTGTAAGCATTCCGAAATCAGAGCGTTGTGTACTTGAGTGCCGTTTTTGTATATGTGTTGTGTACATGTTTATTTATAAACGTATGTGTTCCTTTTCTTTCGTACGTGTTTATTGATATATCTGTACTGTAGTGTTTTCCTACGGTACTAGCTCTTACTGCCAATATAGGAGTATTACATATATGATTGACGCTATTTCCTCATTCAAATGGAAATAGCAAGGCGAATTCATATAAGGTGGTGTTACTAGCTCAGCTGATTTTGTGTATGTGTTTCGCCGCACGGCTGATGATATCAAATTTAAAAATTTTGTTTGAATTTCTACACACACTCTTACAGATTTTGACAGTTTATTCCGCCAAAGCAAAAACAAAATACATGTAAATTTTTGTTTTTGTACTCCTGCTATCACCTTAAATTAATTCGTCTTGGGAAATAGCGTCAACAATGCTTAAAGTATGTCGATTCATAGAAAAAAATGTTGTTCTTACAATAAACATTTCCCCGTAAGTGTTGTTTTTTAATAGATGACAAAGGTTATTGCCAAATCCTCAGTGTGGTGATATTAATCCACACACAATCATGAACTACTACCAATTGATTTTATTAAAAAAATTTAAATTACGAATATGTAAAATCACGACGCGAAAAACTAAACGAAAAGCACAGCAGGAATACGAGAAATATTTGAAGAAAGAGTGTAGAAATGATCCATAACTTGCAAAACATGTTTCGTTTCCACAAAAATAAAGCGAACACTATTAAATTGAAGAAACAGTCCATGTCAAAAAACCCCGGAGGAACCCTGAAAGAATTCTGTGTTTTAAATTAGCATATTTTGAACGAATTCGGAATTCCTAAGGTGGAAAAGAAACCATCCGTACTATAAGGAAACAATTATAGAAAAGGAATTTTCTTACGCTGTATTCATGTCTCCGCCAGCAATTTGTGACATCATTTAAAAGCAGCTAAGGAGAAGGACACACTATTTATTAGATGGCACATTCAACAAGCCAATGTGTCAAAATGCGGGTATAAACAATTATTGATTATTTAATATCGGAACCGAGATCATGTAAATTAATTGATTGGTTTTCACACACTTTTGAAACACAAATTATATGCTTTTTACTGCAGACAAGTTGTTGCCAAAATACAGCAGAAATCTTCCAATCAGGGCTGCCAACTATCCTTAGTTATGAGGTGCCATATTGAGGATAAAAAAGTGCCAAAATGTGCCAAATAGAAAAATAAAAGTGCCAATAAAGGTGCCATTCCTTTTAATCATTCACATTTGGCAATAAAATAAAAAAGCAACATTTTCAAAACAAAATTGCAATGATAAAATAAGATAAACCAGTTGAATAGCCTTTATAAATTAGAAAATTTTAGTTGAGAAAAGGAAGTGCACGCGAAGGATTTCACAAAAATGTATTGAAATGTTATTTTTTTTTTTTACAAAAGTGCCATTTTGGCACTTTGTGCCAAATCGAAAAATTAAGTGCCATTTGAAGTAAAATAGGGACAGATGTCACGGTTTGAGCGAAGTTGGCATCCCTGCTTCCAATAACTTACAAATATAAAAATGTGACATATCGAGGGCTTGAATTCATTAATACCCTCTATCTGCAATTTGCACAAACACTAATTTGTGATTTTAGAAATCATCTGGTACTTATTACCTGTCGTTATATAAGGTAGCATTAATATCACCGATGACAGTTAAAGCTTAGGTGGATTTTTATATCAGAATCTCATCTATGTGAAAAATTTGCAGATAGAGGGTATTATTGATCATAAGCCGTCGAAGTTTAAAATATATAAACATTTTATTTGAACGTATACAAAAAATTAATCTACCTGCGTTACAGCACGGCGGGAGACGGGGAAGAGGGGGCCGCGGCGTAGCGTGACGTGGTGTGGGCGTCGGTCGCGCGGTGTGGCCGTGAAGCTAAGCAAATTTAATGTTTGAAAGAGCAATAATTTCAATGGATTTCATTTCGCTTTTAAAAAGGTAATAATGTCAATTGACTTTATTTCGCACCAGGGTGGGAAATAAAGTCAATTGAACTTATTTCCGTTGATCTTATTACCTGTCACCTTAGTTTAATGCACCATTCTCTTTATTCTTTAAACCAAAAGGAATTTCTTGATGAGACTTAATAAGATTATTGACTTCTAGTATCGAAACTATTTCCTTCATGTTTATTTGCGAAGTTCTTCAACGGCTCGGCGCAAGTGAGTTATTCGCAACCGTATGCTGCGAATGGTTCATTATACTAAAGTCAGTTTTCCGACATAAACCAATTCCATACGAACACAGATATAATAGAACGCTGGTGTGCACCTTGACTAAATTTTTCCTTTTCAACGAGACATACGCCTATTTATCGAGTACATACAACAGTTTCAACTCAAAGCTAATACCCACACTTTCTTTGAACATATTAATATGACCCATACGGGTAAAACTTGGTGGAACTAATTACAGATTACGGTAAAGAAAATTTGATGACTATTGAACAAAAACATTGTTAAAAGTAAAAAAAAAACCTTAATTCGAAAAAATTCTAGAAGACTTTAAATCAGGTGTCGGCAAAACTGAAAGTTAGAGTGTTCTCGTGAGTGTAGAGCAAATTGCGCTAGAGTACATTATGGGTACGGTGACCATTCGTAACGATTGGGGGAAAATTTTTCAAAAGTCGTGACGTAAAAGTGCCCCGATTTTTCATATATGTACCGATTAAGTCCCAATTTTTCAGTGTTTTCTTTATTATCCTTGTACTATGATCCAATTTTTCGCACAAACATGACAGCACTTTCGTTATCACAAACGACATAGAATATATTCTGTCAAACTGTCGCTATATTGCAGTCTATAATTCTTGTCACAGTTGCTTTTTAAGGTTTTTGCAATGATTTGTTAAGTTTTTTTAATGACACAATTCTAACTTGATTTAAGTGAAATTATAAAAAATATTACTAATTCCCATCAAAAATAATGGATATGAAAAATTTTAGCATTCTTTGGCTATTACCTGTTGAAAATAATTTTTTGTTTTCTGTTAAATTCCATATGAAATTCAAAAAATTAAAATCATTTTTCACTTCAAGTGAAAAACTATGTAAGTAAAAATTTAAAATTTTGTACAAAAATTAGCAAAAATCGACAAGGTTTCATTAAAATTTTGAGCTTTTAATTAGATTTCTGCGAAACATTCTGAGTATGCAGTTTTGTAGTCCATTCGATTCAAACTGCAAATTTAAGTGACTAGGAAGAAATGCGCATACAAAAAATTGCCAAAAATCAACGGTAAGCTCAAGCTACTTCAAACGTGTACTTTATTATACTAAAATTTTAATGGTTAAAATTTGTTAAAATTCGTCGAATTTTTTTAAATGTTCTACAAAGTTTGAAATTTTGATTTACATGTTTTTTTTAATGGTAACTTATATTTTCATAAAAAATAATAAACATTTTTAAACAAAGCAAATTAGCCAAAACTTGCTAAAGGGTCTTTTCCCGATTTACATTCACGCCACATTTTTTTGATTGTTTTTCATGTTTCTTCTCCTTGTGTTGTTTTTAAATAAATCTGTATTAAAAGATGTTACGTCTTTTTATTCTAAAAACAAACTTGTTTGTTCGGATCTGGTCACCGTAACTATGGGTAATTTAATAAGTTTATGTGACTAAAAGTGGTTTTTCGTGCTTACAAAAATAAACTCAATAAAGATAGGAAACAAAAGGCTATTTAGAATTTCGTTGCTGCAAAGCGTACTTAACTTTTCAGCAGACAAATTAGGAAATTCAGTGAATTCAGGATTTCAATTGAAGTTAATATAATTTGGCAACATTTTCTAAAATTAGCTACTGCATAAATTGTTTTTGTACCTAACCGGAAACTTTTCCTTTAATATAAATATTTAGAAAAAAAACCGCATTCAAAGTTTTTCGATAATGAGAAATATCGAAGCTATCCCTTTTGACCCATCAGTTGTCAAGGGTTAAATTTAGTTTTTTTTGCAAAAATTTAGAAAATCGTATGCCACTCAAAAAAGGTTTGTTTTTTTAATAATCTACTTGCTTACTCATAATTAATTTTGGCCATAAAAATGGGTCATGCGAATGCCCAGGCCTGGCTTACTTAAGACATAAATCTTTCGGGAAACACATAGTGGAGTAGTTAACGGATCTATCTAGTGCTACAATAGGCGACTTATACAAATTCATAAGCGGTTCTAAATGGTTTACCTGAACCGTTGGAATGTTCTGACAGGTAGGCTACGGTATAATAAAATATCATTGTCCACGAGAAGTGCACCAAAATGGCGCTTTTATGCGCTAATTGATTCCTGAGCGATAGCTTAGGTAGCACTACAACCAACCAACCAACATAAATTGTTGAACTTATTGGAGCAAAGTTGCCAGTTACTTCGAAATGTACATGTCAAAAAAGTAATTTCGGATGTTAGAAGAGCGTTAGAATATGTGTGATGAGCGCACTGCTCACATGAGTACCTTTGCCGACCTCTGCTTTAAATCGAAACTTTGTATGAAAATGTCCCTTCATAAAACTCTTTAAATTTACTTTACTTTTTATGAATAAGGTCAAAAGCCTTTAAAAAGCCGAAAATAAAAGTCAATCAATTTGAAGGAGAATAAGTTTATAAAAAATATATTTAAAACAATCTTTCTAAATATAAAGTACGAACATAGAAGCAGGTTTTCGAAATATATCGACACCAGCACCACCTACCGGTTAAATTTTTGTTTACTTATTTCCTTCTATGGACTATAAATACGGGTGTTTCAAATGTCTTGACTCCTGCGCCACCTAGTGTTGCCTGAGTCAAAAGAAGTTTAACGAACAAGTAAAGAAGTATAAGTTTGGGCGAAACCGAACTTTATACATATAACCGGCGCAGGTATCAAATATTGTCGTCTCAACTTTCTCTAAACTACCTGTGCATGATAAGCAGGGTTGTTTTTCCCGGTTTCAAACGTTTTCGATAATATGCTGAGTTAGAATTAATGATATAATTGAACCAAGCTTAGAAATCGATAAAGTGGTTACTGAGATGCACCCCTGTAGTCATAAAGAGGGCGGTGCCATGCCAAATTCCTAAAAGTCTATAGCAGTCTTATTTATTGTTAAGAGATTGTTGTAACTATTAGCTTACGAGTTAATTAGCATCCTCAAATTTACCGTTATACGGGAAGCGGGTGTAATATTAGTTGGATTTGAATAATATTTTACGAATGGCTTTTCCGTACCAAGGTTATTAAGTGCGCCGAGTTTGGTGAAAATCGATAAAGTGGTTACCGAGGTACAAATTTGTGGTCATAAGTGGGCGGCACCACGCCCATTATCCAAAAATCTACAATAATATAATTTTCTGCTAAGTGGTTATGGCAATCATCGATTTTAAGTGAATTAGCTCAGTAGATATTGATTTATCGCAGTTTTCGTGTTTCTCTCAGTTACCGTTATATGGTAGGTGGGCGTGGTTATTGCCCGACTTCAAAGATTTTCAGCAGATTTCTTAGATAGACTCTGGGCAAGGCTCGTACTGAGCATTTCATCATAAGTAGGCGGCGTCACGTCAAAAATTCCATAATAATATTTTTTCTAACAAAATTCTACCTCACATACTAATTTTTAACAATTTGCATCCAATATTTATTGAAATATATCGCAGTTTTTGCATTTTTCAAAAATACCGTTATATAGTAAGGGGCGTGGTTACAGTCCGATTTCACCCATTTTCAATGGCAATCTACCTTGGATTAAGGGCAACGTCCATACCAAATTTCATTGAGATATTTAAATTTTTGCACGCGGCATCGTGAACACGGACGGACAAACATGGCTTAATAGACTTCTCTATTCACTCTGAACGTTTATGTATACATTTGTCTATATCTATCTCGATTCGTTTTGGCTGTTACAAACAACACAAGTGCGCTCGGGTATAAAAATATGGAGCATTTTCATATCTCCAAAGAACTTCCACTTACAGGGTTTTTTGCAATATGGGCAACTTTTTTTAAATATCTTATTTATCCGAAAATTTTTATAGAGCTTGAGGCCGTTTTTAATGAAAAACTTATTGTGGAAAAGCAACATATTGTGGAAAAGCAAAAATTGTTATAAATAACAAAAACAAACAACTTAAGGACGAGCACACCTAAAAGTTAAAACATTCTAAAAATAGAATTATTAACAAAAACCAACAATCACATGATCAAGAGTGAATTGCAGCGGAAAAAGTGGGAAAAAAAGCAACGATAATTTACAAGGCGAACTAAGCAATGCGTAGGCAACTGGCTGAGTCAGTGGGATCGTCGGTTCGAATCCTACTGAAAGAAGACTGATGAGGAAATGTGGTGATTTCCGAAATAGCTATCACATCTACCATTTTTTCAAATTATTGTTGCTTTCCCCTAATAAGTTTTTCACTAAAACCGGCCTCAAGCTCAATAAAAATTGTTGAATATAATTGTTATAAGGCCATAAAATAACAAAAAGAAATATCTTATTTATCGTAAAAATTTATTGAACTTGAAGCCGTTTTATACGTAAAATATTGTAGACAATTTTTTCGCTAATCTTATATATATAAAAAAGGCCGACAATTACCGAACAGATTTAGTTTAAATTTGTACCATTTTCGGTAGGTGGGCTCGAGGTCCAGATATCTCTAAAAACTGCGTTAACAAATCGATTTCATTGAAATCCAGAGCATGTATTTGTCACGTAAAACTTATATTTTATTCGAAAATTGGCCGGATGGGTATTGCTGGAGTCGATATATCTCTAAAAACTATATTTATGTACATATTTAGCGTTTCAATTTAAATTAAGAGCATACAGTGACTCATCACCACGTGTGGATTTTTTTTATATATCTAACGCAGGTACAAAAAAACTTATTTATGTGCATACGTTTTTATGAGAAATATTATTGCCTATTTGTATAGGTATTTTAAAGGTCATTTAGAGAGAGATTTAGGTTAAAAAATACAGTTTTGTAGATTTGTGAGTTTTAGAATGACTATTTTTGACTCGATTTCAAAGATCGAATGCCATCTGAGAAGAGGATATATAGGCCATTAAAATGTTATTTAATAATCTATTTTCGGACTTGGCTTGTCGGGATTTTTTATGGGGTAAAATAAAAAAACCCATATTTCTCTTAATTTTTTAAATTTTGACCATTACTAATTTCCATAATTTCAAAATATGTAGTACTGTCTTAAATTAAATCTATTGTCAAATGAACTGATACCTCATTTATTGCAATCGCTTAAAAATTTTCGAATTTAAGCGACTTTTCTTAAATACGGCCTTGAATTTATATTTAGGGTATTCACAACGGTGTCGTAAGTATCGTATTGTTGTATGTCGTAAACTTTAAATGCCTAAAAAATATATTAAGGGGGTTTGCAAAACCATCAAAGTCATATTACAACTTTTCGCAGTTTTAAGAAATAGCTGGTTGTGGTTTCAAGTTCTCTAAACTTTTATTTAAGCTTTTAAAGTATACGACATACAACAATACGACACCGTTGTGAATCCCACAATTGTTTATGTATCGGACTTTCAGATTTTTTGAGCAGTGTGGCTAAGAAATTCATCAATATTTATTTAAAATTGATATACATATACAATCGTTCTTTAGCAAAGAAGGGGGTTTTCAGGAATTTTTAGGAAAATGGGGGTGGCACCGCCCACTTATATGATATATGCGTATCTCAAAAACTACTTGACCGATCTCGACCTAATTTGGTATACACATAGCCTCCTTAAGTAACGTCCTGAATATTTTTGAAATCCGACAAAACCACCTAATTCCCCTAAAATATAGCTAGCTTTGTGTTTTTTGAAACTACCGATACGTTGGTGGAACCCGTGGTTTTTGTCCGATTTCAAAAATGTTCAATGTGGCGCTTAAGAAGCTTAAGCGCAATATGTATACCAAATTTGGTTGAGATCGATAAAGTAGAATTTGACATACGCATATATGTATCATAAAAGTGGGCGGTGCCAACCCCATTTTCCTAAAAATTCCTGAAAAATCACTTCTTTACTAAAGAACGATTGTATATGTATATCAATTTTGAATAAATATTGATGAATTTCTTATAGTCTAAGAGCCAGTGAATTTTTTCGCGATAATTTTTTGCCAGCTCGTTACGGGGGGTATGTTGAGTTGTCATCCGTGATATTAGACCCTGGGGAGGGTAGCACTGGGAGGCAGAACGCCCTTAACTTGTAAAAATCATCGACCAAAAATATGATTTAGTTAAGGCTGCAATTTTACCCATCGAGGCTCTGATAGTCCACAATTATCAGGTTACATTGGCAGAACGATCAGACGGTAGTAAAAGAGTGGCAGAACGCCCCAAACGTGTGATGAGAGCAATGAAATTTTTAATATTTAGTTAAGTCTGAAATTTTCATATGCTATTCTTTAAACGATTTCAAGTCTAAAATTAAATTGGCAGATCGAAATTCTGGTATTAACTACCTGGCAGAACGATATCTATATATATTCGTAATGTTTTTCGAGGAAATTTTTATTTTTTTGTTATTTTTCTATAAAAATACCATTCAAGCTTCAGACCAGACTAAAATTGTATGGGCTATAAACTGCTTTGTATATCTATGCAGTCTAAAGATTCAAATTAAAAAGTTGAAATTTTGATGAACTTTGGTTGAGTTTTCCTAAATTTTGTATACAGTTTGAAACTGTGATTTATATGGTTTTGGTCAAAGCTCGGGCGGTATTTTTATAGAAAAGTAACAAACAAAATTTAGCTCGAAAAAGATACGAATTAAAAAAAAATCAACACGTGGTAATTTTTTTAAGTCACTGTATATTAACAATGTACTTTTTCGTAAAATTGGTCCGATAGGTATCGCTAGAGTCAAGATATGTACCTTTAAACCCGTATTTGTTCGATGAATCTTACTGAGATCGAAGTAAGTATGGATGTCTAAAATTTTTAAGTACTATTGATTCAAATTCAAAACTAGTTACTGTTTGAAAGACATCAGCAATTCGATCTGTAAACTAACTAACTGATAAATTTCTTATGGTCCCTAAACTCTCCCATTTTTCTTTTTTTTTTTATTAAAAAATAAACGTTATTTTAGTACTTGATGCACTTTCTATATATTCAGCCTCATTGCTTAAGTCGTAAATTATGCTGAATTATACGACTCGACAATAATGACATTGCATACTGTCGCGCTGAAATAAGTAATCGACGAAAATCGTCGAAAACTATGCAGTGCTGCCAAGTTTTTCCGTTTTTATACATTAGTCGAGTGGAAATTTTAGGCAATAACATGAAATTTTCGATACGATTCGATTCTCGTAAAACGACTTGCATTCGACCCGACACGACTGTCGCAATGAGGCTGATTATGTAATTTTATTTTTTTTTAACGGATTTTAGGAATCAAATGAGTCGTTTTTAGTGGTATAAGTAAATTTTTTCATATGCCGTGATATTAAAGGGTTTGCGTCTACGTTCACGTTAATCAATGAGGATTATGTGTTTAACGCTCTAAATGCATTAAATTTTACTATGCAATATTTATTTAAATAACGATTTTTTTTGGCTCCAAATGGACTTATTCTAGCTTCAAAAACAACATATAACAAATGAGGACCAGCGGAAATTTGAGTACTTATTTTTGTAGACATTAGTTGTGTTTCCTTGGGTTAAATATCCAGCTCAGTTGGCAGCACTAATTTTATACTACTAGCACGAGGAAGACAAAAGTATTAAAATGAATAAATATTCAACACGAAGGCAATTTGTGTGAATCAGGTTAAGATAAACAAATGGCAGAATATTTGTTTGTGTATAAATTCGTTTGCCAGTGCTACCAAACCGTGAAGAAAACACAGCAGATCATAAATCGAACCAGATCTCTATTCGGATCATATCGTTGTTGTTGCATTTGCGTGCAAATTTTTTATCCGGATCCCGATCATTGCCTAAGGAAACACAGCAATTGGCTTTACCGAAAAGGATTTTTTAATAATTGGCACAGATAATTTCTCACAATTAGGTAAACAATTTAATTTAATTTTTTTCCGCTAATATTAAATAAAAAATATAGTTCATCCTAAAAAAAAAAAAAAAAAAAAGAATAAAACTTCTAAACTTCCCCGCCAAAGTCGTTGGACCATGTAGTCTATTTGTGATATATTGGAGTACTTACANGTAGTGAATGTTGCCCTATGGACGGACAACTTCTGAGATACTTCGCCGACCTAAACGGGGTTAGATCGCCGAAACAACAGCCCTTGGTCGGGTGAAACCCGAGTCATTCCGGTACGTAGAACCGGCTGTCGTGGGAATGCAAAAAGTGTTCGTCTGTCATGCTGTAGCGGACCAACTCGTGTATCTGGATCAGCTTATTGTTACACGATCACTGTTCGTGGTTTTAACGAAATGTGATTGAATTTGATCATTTGAAAGCACATTTGCATGTCTGGCTGTAGCTGAACGTGTAGAGATGCTCGCTGTTATTTGTTAGCTCCCAGCATATTTGGGTTTGAATGCCGTCGGAGGCAACATGTAATTTTTAATTTTTGTTTTTGGTTTTTATTAATTTCGAAAAAGCATCTGAGAAGTGAAGAACAAAACCGTGTACAAACAAAAAAAATATAACAACAATGCCATTGTTAATATGTTGGAGTAGTTTTGTGGTACGCTGATGTAATGCAGAGATGGAGTATATGGTCCTGCCCTAGGAAGTCGTATTGTTAATTAGACTATATGTATTATATGAATTGTGGTTAATTTTGGAATACTCCATGGCCCTTAGGGAGTACTCTCTACATGCATGCATGGAGTAGTCGCGATTTTTGCATGGTTTGTGCAAAACTCGTTAAAATTCATTAAATTTGCAGGGGAGGGATCAAAAGTTTTACGCAGAAATACACGCGAAGGTTTGCCAGTGCCTCCGCAGGGGCATTTAGAAAAAAAAAATTTTCTTTTCTGTGCCCTGTGAAATGGTAGTTCGTACTACTAGCTATTACATCTCAGCGCGGCTTGTCTGAAATTGTCTAAATTAGAGCCCAAAATAGAGTTTAGATGTGCGGCCATTTAGTCAAGATATTAAAAAACTTGAATAGCATTTCCTTTTCTACCGAAAAATGTTGCCTCTGCAGTGCCCTTTACGTACAAATATTAAGGTAACCGTCCTCAGGGCAAATTAATTTGCACGTCCGCACTGTTTGACGTGGAGTTTGGTACCGAAGTGTAATCGAAATATATCGGAAATAAACACCAAAAAACTTGTGTTTTCATAAAAGAATTTTTAAAATTGACCTCGAGCCGGCAAAACACTAAATGATAATTATTTTGGCGACGACAGGGCTACGCGACGACTGTGGTTGTGGTTTTTTCAGCGACAAATAAGGTCCTTCCTCTTCTTTTCTGTCAAACTCATACAAATTCATGATGTCGCTGCCACGTTCAAAAAATTCATGTCGCCATCGACAAAGCGTTTAGATAATGATAACAAATTGGAAGCTGTAGCCTGTAGCTCGTCGTTTTCAATGACATGCAACATGGAAACTATTTCTATTAGAATTAAAAAAAAACACAAAATAAACAAAATATTTGAAGTTTTCGATAATTACAAATTTATATTATAATCGTATAAATAAGTGTTAGTAGAGCGTTATAAGGTGTTACTTGTGTTTTTCATTCTATGCTTAACTTTCGTTAATTAATAATTTATAATTATGTATAAAATGCTAATTATAATTAAGTTTTATGCAGTTAGAATGACATAGTCTTACAAAAATTGTCTCAGTTTCTCTGTTAAATGTATGTTGCTTGTATGTATGTATTTGTTCTCGTGTTAACGTACTAATGTAACAATAATTAATTAAATAAAAAAGGTAAATGAAATATAAAAAAACCTACTTAGAAAGGCATTTACAACGCCACGCAAAAGTATTTAAGACATAAAATGTCAAGCTTACAAAAAATAACTTCTTTCAGTAAATTTACGCAAATCTTATTACAGAAACTTCAATTCAAATAACATGAAATGTATGTGAGCGTTAGCAGTTATACTAAATTAAAATGTTTTTCACGCCTTCAACAAAATGTTCACATTATTTTTATATGAAACTAGAAAAGGAAATGAATTCTAAAAAATGTTCAACACTGGCGCTTTGCCAGAAAAACGCGCAAATTGAAATGCTTATACACTTTCCGCAATATCAGTTTCTAATACAATTACTTAAGCGATATCAATTACATCAAATGACAAAAAAATAACGTTTTCGTATAATATAATTTATAATCCTTTTCATTGTTTAAACAGAACGCATTTAGCCTTCGCTTTTGCTTTGCCTTTTGTATTTCGTTTCTCTTTGCGATTAACGCTCACTTTATATTAACGTAGTATACTTTAGTGAATTTCCTTCGCTCACTTTACGCTTAAGAGAACTTTTTAAATATATAATTAATTTATATACATATATATGTATGTATATGTAAATTTAATATGTACGTATGTATAACCTGCAGCTAAGCAAGTGTGTACGTGTAACTGGTCTGTTTGTGTTACCTAGTATTTGAATTATGTACTAAATTTTTCTGTCGATCATAGTTGTTTATCTGTATATGTGTGTATATAATTTCTTTTGTTTTTGTTTTTTTTCATTAAAGTGTTTTAAGTTCTAATTTCATCACTTTCGCGTAAATTAAATTAATTCTTCTTTAATCAGTTTCCCTTAGCGGCTTCTTTGGCCGCCATAATCAGAGGCGTTAAACTAGCCAATGGACGTGCTAATTTCAGGAAAGAATGCTGTAAGAAAAAAATAACAAAGACTCATTTTAATAAATGAAAGAGGGTTAGTTGTGGCAAGCAACATACCTTCAGCAAATCGTGCGCACTTGCTCGTCTCTCGACATCAACCTCCAAACACTGATCTAGAAAATCTTGAAATACTGTCGATAATTTTTCCTTCTCCTTTATTTCCGGCTTGCCGTTCGTGGCAATGAGGTACAAGGCTTTTAATGGATTCTCGTTCAGATAGGGTGGCTCACCCTCAACCATTTCGATTGCCATAATACCAAGAGACCACAAGTCAACCTAGTCAGAACATATGTAAGAGAAGTTAGTTTTGAAATTGAATTGATTTGCAATTTAAAACTAATGTTTTTTCACGAAATGTTTTTAGTGCCTATTTTACTGTTTTCAGCTTGCAATTTTGCAAAATTTGTATGCTACAAGAACAATTTTAGGAAGATTTGCACTAAAAACTGTTTCTAAAACCACATCAGCGAAAAAGTAAAAAATTGCGAGCATTGCGCGCCTAAATGTATGCAATATTCCAGTAGTTAGAAGCGAGTATTTGTTGTTTTTAACTCACCTTTGGTCCATACTGTTTGCGCGTTACCACCTCGGGAGCCATCCAGTATGGTGTTCCTACCATGGTTGTGCGTTTCGACTGTTCCGGCGAGATTTGCGCACAGAAACCGAAATCGGTCAGCTTCACTGAGCCATCCAGTCCGAGCAATATGTTATCACTTTTGATGTCACGATGTATCACCTGATTGGAGTGAAGGAACTCCAATGCTTGCAGCACTTCGCGACATACCGCCGCAATTTGACCCTCATCCATGCACGTTTCCGTGACAACATCGGTTAACGAGCCCCCAGGCAGGTACTCCATCACCACCCATAGCTCCTCAGATACCAGATAGCTGTCCAAATAATTCACTACATTTGGATGCTTATTCTCTCGCATCACCAGAATTTCGTTGATGATCAGCTCCTTTTTCGGCTGCTGCGATAAGTTCATCTGTTTAATGGCTACCTCCATGCCGGTAGAGGACTCAATTGCCGTGTACACGGTGCCCGAGGCACCCTGTCCGATCTTTTCCATCTTCGTGTACTTGCGATTTGGATCGCCAACCGAAACGATGGTACGCAGCTTTTCCAGTATTTCCTCATCGGACATTTTCTTCTTCTTGGCGGTACCAGAACGTGGCTGTGGAGTCGCCGCAGTGCTCGGTGCCACCGCTGATGGTGTCACCAATTGTGCTGGAGTGGTGGTGCCCTGTTGCTGTTGCGCCACTGCTGCTGCTGGTGAGCCGGTTAAGCGTTTGGTTGTTGGATCGGTTGAATAAATATCTGCAGTTGATGCGTCGCCAACCGCCGCGGCGAATGGGTTCACGTTAACGCCAACGGCAGCGGCAGCAGCAGCAATATCACCAGTTATGGGTGTAGCCGGTGTGATTGTTGTTGTTGTGACAGTTGTGGGCGTTGGTAGTGGAGGTGGTGGCGTTGGCATAGCCACAGATTCGCATATCGACGATGTCACCGAGGGACAATAGATGGGTGGCAGCAGCGACACATCGTCGTTAAATGATGGAAACGATGAAAAGGAGGAAGCAGAAGAATCGTGATTAGTCGTCGTTGCATTACAATCGATAAATTGCAAATGAGTGCTAGCAGTGGAGTTAGTACTTCTTGTAGTTGTGTCAACTGTTGCAATGTTAGTAGTAGTAGTAATGGTAGAAGTAGAACAAGAACCAATGACACCAATAATACTCGTATTACTACTGAGATTACTGGCAATGGTCGTCGACGTAGTCAACGTTGTGGTTAGATTACAAATGGAAGTCGATGCATGCGTAGCGACAGGCTCAACATATTGCTGTGGCAGAGGCGGCGCAGTCACAACGCATTCGGACGTTGCTGTTGCTGACTTTGCTGCTGCTGCTGCAGACGAAACAGAAAACGAGAAAACACAAACAAAACAGACAAAACGACGAACGAAACAGAAGCAGACGATACGCAACATTCAAGTCAGTTAATAGTTCGTTAATTTCTTTTGATTTGATAATTGGTAGGTAAAGGATAGATAGAAAATGATGAAAAAATAAAAAGCCTTTAAAGGTATAAAAAATCTACAATGACCCGTAAAAATATGCGAATGATGATTAAATTTAGTAATACATNTTTGATTTGATAATTGGTAGGTAAAGGATAGATAGAAAATGATGAAAAAAATAAAAAGCCTTTAAAGGTATAAAAAATCTACAATGACCCGCAAAAATATGCGAATGATGATTGAATTTAGTAATACAATAGCAATTATCTACCAAACTAATGTTTTTATTATGTACATACATAGATAGATATAATGGAGGATGTGCACTGCAATCTCTAGTTATTTGAGTCACAAAACCTCACCACAATACTATGTTAGTTGCCTGAGCTAGTTTCTAGCATATTCATATGAGATCGCAACCTCAATGCCTTGAGCTTATCTTTGGATGAGTGACTAGTTTCCTAAATCTCTCGGAATTCTTATTTCCTATATTTTTTTTTTTGACCTGTCGTGGTCCAAGCGAGTTCTCACAATGCGATCTTCTAAGTTGTCGCTCCTTTGTTCTTAACTCTTCTACGCTAGTATGTAGTCACTCTCTTAATCTTCTCCTTGCCCTGTATGTCTTAAAAGCATGGCGCCCACATTCATAAATTCTATTGTATTGTGTTTGCCTAGAGTGTTTACACTTCCATATCTTTAGGTGTATGGATGAAAGGGTTTTTTTTCTAGAATCTTATGTTTCCTGAACATGCTACCTCATTTGGACTAGCAGTTGGTAATATTGGTTAAAACGTCCTTTAGTCTTCTTGAAATCTCTCTGCTTATGCTGACAATCGTTATTTTGTGACGCCCGCTGCTGATGCCTGATAGCGATCCTTTCGTGCGCCGTGCAGCCTCCACTCTGTTGTTATCGTCGTTGTTTTCTGCTAACGGAGCCACTGCTCCTCTGAAGCGGTTATTCAGAAGCGCTGGAGCCTTTTCCTGTTAGAAGTTTTATTGACATTTGGCTTTTTTAAATATTTGCTAAGACCTGGTTGCCTACGCACCCCTACAGCCCTTCATAGAACTCTCTAAAATATGTCTCTTGGCTTTGCAAATATCTTTGTTGTAGCTGGTTAGGGTTGGATCATATTTATCCCAGTTCTATCTATGTACTTACATACGTTTATACATATTATGTATGTATTTATACAATTGGTGTTGGTGATTGATGGTAGTGTTGTTAAGCAGTGGATGAGAAAACGAGGATGTGTGTGCTGGATATGCTAATTACACACGTGCCAACAAAAATGCGCGTATATTTTTATCTGCCAATCACAACAAATGTTTGTTCTACATTAAATTTTTTTAATTGGTGGAAAATTAAATTTTGACTGCGGCTGTGGTATTTCATATCCGCCAACGTACGAAAAAATATCGCGCTGCGTGTTTTGTTGGAACGCGTGTAGCTCGCAAAATGCAATTTCATCTACTAACTAAATTATTTACAACAAAAATTCGAATCAGTAAACAACAAAAAACCAAAACACTAATGCAATGCTGTAATTACTTTCGTTATTTTTGTTCTTATCCAACGTTGTTGTTACAGCTGTGGTTGCTGCTGGTGCAGTGGCGGCAGCGCTTGCAACGCTAGCGGCTGTGGTTGCCGTAATTGCGTTAGTCGGCGTGCGGTATTGTTGCTGTTGCGGTTGCGCCATATTATTCTGGTGGTGGGGTTGGTGTTGGTGCTGATGTTGTTGTTGTTGAATTTGTTGATGTTGCTGGTGCTGATGCTGGTGCAAAGGTGTAGGAGTGGCCGCAGCCGCTGCACGCAAATGGTCGATACTCTCCAATACTCCACTCACGCCTCCACCAACCCCCTCAATTGGGCGCGTATAGATTGATTTCGTACGTTCCGGTCGTGACGCAATCGGTGGTGGCGCCGGTTGTGGCGCACCGAGTATGTCATCTTCATTGGCGGACGAATGTTGCGAAGATGAGGAGGCAGTATTGCCACCAAAATTATACGAATGTGATTGACTTAAGGCGCCGCCAGCGCTGCCGCCATGTGACTGCTGATGGTGATTGCCATGTATGGATTGTACACCACCAATGCTGTTACCCAATTGTCCAATCAATCCCACATTATTTGCATTAGAATTGACATTCGGACCGCCCAGACTTAGGTTGCTTAGGTTAACGCCAATCAAATTGCCACCACTGTTCGAGGCGTGCAACTCAGAATCGGTTGGAGTGCTGCTGGGACTGCTGCTGCTCACACGACTTAGTGAGGAGCCTATAAAATTAAGATTTGTATGGTTAATAAAGTAAAATGCAGATATACCACAGCCATGCATATGTAATGCTTACTTACCTGAATGCGTCGTAATTGCATTTGTCATGTACTTGGAACTTGGCCGCTGCTTTGTTGTATTGTCAAACCACTTGAGCACATCCAGCACAGCTTGTGGATTATTTTTCTGTTCTTGCTTGCTGATGTTCGAGTTCATCAGCAGACGCGCCCATGCCTCCGGCATGCCCTGTAAACATAGGAAAAAACAATTGAGTTTAAAAAACAAGTAAAGCCAAAAGTGCGGCTAAATTCTATATATGCAATGTGGCTTGATATACATTGAAATTAAAAAATTTGCGTGCTACTAGCCGAACTAAAATCAGTTGTTTTTGATTCTTTTGTGTGCATACGACTAGAAACATACATACAAAGATAGAGTGTTAGAATAAAAGATAATTAAAAGGTAAGGTAAAGTAATTAGCTGAAAAGAAAACGAAAACTATGCACAACCCCAAAAGCGTCTGCTTTGCTAAAGCCACTGTAGAGTTTTTAAGTAATAAGCAGCTAAAATATTTTGCCAACCATTGTCAATAGCTAAGTGGTACTGCAAAAAATATAATTACATATGCACATAAATATACCTAGGCCTACTGTTACCCACAAATTTTTTGGCAAAACGTAATCATACGTGATTCGAATACATAATTTTAGAATTGAATTCGCATTTTATGGACGAAAATGACTACCAACAAAAATACGAAAACGACTTCAAGTTTATAATAAAGCGGATGTGTGCATGTACATATGTATATATTTGTACTTTTTATTAAAGTTTTAATGGATAAGTTTTTTTTTAACTTAAACTTAACTTTAAAAACTATTATAAAGAAAAAATTTGTTGTATGTAATGAAAATAAGCTTCCGCTTTGTTAATTAACTAATCTACATACATACATCTATTTCAAATCCCGATCATGGAATTGGGAAATGGGAGAAACAAGTTCACCCAAACATATGGCCTACTCTCCTAAAAAGAGGCACAACTTAAAAATCAGATTCGGAAATATAACTGCTTTGGGATCGCACATATTTTACGCAATTAATGCAAAAAATAGTAGTTTTATAGTGAATATAACGACGTAAAAAAATTGACTTGCATTTTTTGGTCAGGTTAGGTTAGGTTATTGTGGCAGACCCCAGGAGGGGGACTCACTACATTATTTAATTTTCCATTGTGCTACCACATTACACAAATTCTTCGAACGGCAAGTTTGTTAAACTAAGAGAAGCGCTGAGTGCTCACAACAAAGTTCCGCAGGCAGCTAATTTCCACTCCGGAGAGCTTTTCGGGAGTGTTGATGAAATTCGCACCGAGGGGCTTAAACCTTAGTCTAGCGAATGTTGAGCAGCTGCGTAAGAAGTGCTGAGATTATTCCACTTGGTGTTCCAGACAGCTGCGGCAGTAGGGATCCGTGACGATATTGAGTCGCACCGCATAAAGGATAATGTCCGATCGGTATACCTGTAAGAATCGAGAGCTGGGGAGCTTAACGAGCTTCCCTTGACCACCGGCGGTCAACAACCGCGCAGAAGGACATATCAACTTTGCATGTCCGGGTTTTCGCGAGTGTGAGCCCATCTGCCCAGGAGCAGGCCGCAGGTTGCCAACGGAACTCATATTCTCCCTCTGTCCAGTAATGCCACTGTGCTCTGGGACCCATATCAGCTTGATTTGGAAGTATTCCGAGGCGGTTAAGAGAGAGGTCAGGCATTCCCGACCAGTTTCGATTATACCATTAGCGCTCCCAGCGCCCTGATTGCCGTCTGGGTATCAGAGTAGATATTTACCTTTCTAGTCGGCAATTCATTGGCGTTTAGCGAATAGGCTGCCTCTTTTATAGCGGCCACCTTGGCCTGAAAGACGCTGCAGAGATCTGGCAGCCTGAGCATAAGATCAATTGAGAGAACCTGGCAGTAAGCACCTCCTCCAACTCTCCCGCCCAGCTGCGATGCGTCCGTGAAGATGTTTATTGGACCTTATTGCAGAGACTACCATTCTTCCATTCGTCCCTTGGAGAGATGTGCGTGGAAAAGGATTCTTTTGGGGCCAACCTCGTAATACTTCGACCCATTTCTTCCGGCAGGAAGTCAAAGAATTCAACAATTGTCGAATTCCGCACGCTGGGTTGAAATTTTTGTGTAGTTGTGTGCGATATAGCGAAAAGAGTAAACAGAAAAATTCGAAGAGCACTATAAACTCTAAAGGTGATAATTTTACCTTCACAATACTTCTTATATACCTAAATGCCTCAGAAAGTTCAACAGCGCTTTCGAGGATAGGGATGAATTTGCGTAAGCTGTGACCAAATTGCGACAAGGTTTCTCTCACATCTTCTGCAACTGCATCACACTCAATGAGAATCGGTTAGTATTCTAAAATCTCCTAGGCTCTTTCTTTATAGTTTTGGGACTTTCGCTTGAAAGATGTTTGGATATTAAACTGTGTAGTGTACACTTGGCAAAACTGGGAGTTGCTTACTCTGAACAGTGTAGGTTAAGTCACGTGGAACAGGAAACTGCAGAACACATCAACGTATTTAGTAGCACCCAGTCAAGGTCCCCTAATATGACTAAAAAGTTAGAGTAGTTCACTTACCCCCATAGATCACAACGTGTAGAGGGATATTCAATGTAATCACACCGTTATTTTTTGGACAACTTTGTATTTTTTTGCGATTCAATGCCCAGCCGAAACTTGGCAAAAGCTTTAAATTTACAAAACAAAATTGGCTGTGTTCAGAAATACATCAAGCCAACCCATCAGTCTCTTTATTTCCAAACCAAAGGGATGGAAATGCCTTATTTGCGCAACTAAGTTCCAATTCGACATATGTATGTACATATAACCGTGGTTACGTATATTCGATATTTTCATCGACTATAGTTTAGAAATGAAACAGACTGATGCTGTGGTTTGATTCGTTTCTGAACGCCATGTGAAACATATTTATGCCGAATTCCCACCAGGCATTGAAAAATGGCATGTGGAAATGATTTGATGACTTTTATTGTTAACGTAATGACACAGCTGCTCGAGTATATCGAGGGCTGAGTGGAAATCGACCTATCTCGGCCACCAGTTCGTAAACGCCCTATCTCAGAAAACTTTTCAAGAACGCCCTATTTCAGGGTTCGGTAAAAAAAAACGCCATATCATATGCCACGACCACAGATCTCTAACTAGGCGATAGGCGATTTCAATGCCTATGTGGGCAAGGATGGGATCTCTTTCATCGCTGGAATAGCACTCGAAAATTTTTCCCTAAAGTGAGCGACTTTAGGAAGGTTTTGATGACCAGAATACGTTTGAAATATGTAGAGATCGCTTCTTCATTATGCGATCATGTGTGACCCAAGAATAAAAAGACCGCCGGAGGGAACTATTTACCAGCTGAGCTATCTAAATCAGTGACGGAGAACGCATTCAAGTTTTGGTTTAGTTCTTCACGGGAAGGAAATGTAATGTCAAGAACGTTCTCACAAAAGAGACAAATGGGAACAAAAGTATTGAGAGCAGTTTGAACGAGAACACAACGAGAATAAAAGGTTCGGGAACGTTTCGGTAAAAATAAAATGCAAACAAAACTCTCGGAAATGTCCCTCAGAAGAACAGACTCAGAACGAAACTTCCGGGGACGTTTCCAATGCCAACAAAATAAGAACGAAAGTATAGAGAGTGTTTTCAAGGAGGATGAAATAAGAACAAAAGTTCTTCTTCCCACGACAGCCGGTTCTACGTACCGGAATGACTCGGGTTTCACCCGACCAAGGGCTGTTGTTTCGGCGATCTAACCCCGTTTAGGTCGGCGAAGTATCTCAGAAGTTGTCCGTCCATAGGGCAACATTCACTACGCATTCTCCTACTCAGGGCTGGCATCGAGTCAAACCCTGGGCCAGAAATATACACCTGCTGTGTATGCCGAAGACGATTACACCACAACTCCACCTCAGTCAAGTGTAATGCCTGCGAGGGGTGGAGTCACCTCAGGGTCTGCTCGGGACTACCACCAATTCCGACGGTGAATAACCCCAAAATACTCGGAGTAACCTTCGACAGCCTGCTCTCCTTCTCTGCGCACTCAACCGCTATTGTCAATAAAGTACAGAGCCGCAACAAGGTCCTCAAGTCGCTAGCCGGCAGTACTTGGGGCAAAGACAAAGAAACGTTGCTGGCAACATACAAGGCAATAGGCCGGCCGGTCTTGAACTACGCAGCGCCAGTGTGGTCGCCAGGGACTAGTAGGACGCAGTGGACGAAGCTACAGACGGGACAAAATACGGCACTTAGGACAGCGACGGGATGCCTCCTGATGTCGCCAGAACATCACTTGCACGGCGAGGCGCAAATGCTCCCAGTTAGGGAGCACAACATAATGCTCTGCAAGCAGTTCCTGATCGGGAGCCACAGAAGTGTCCACCCAAACAGACAGCTGCTTGCAGAGGAGCCCTCGCCTAGGCACGTCAGGAGGCATCTATATGAACTGACGGACGAAGTCCAGAGGTTCATTAAGCAACCTCTGGACCCGACAGCGTACAGACAGGCCCTGAACGGCATTCACAGGGACTCAGTCTCGAGTTATGTAGACTCTAGACCTGTGAATGCCGTTCTAGGCACACCACCCCCGGACATTGACGAGACGGAGCTTCATCTGCCTCGGGAGACGCGCACCACACTTGCACAACTTCGCTCCGGCTACTGCAGCAGGTTAAACTCCTACTTGAGTAGGCTGAATGAGGATGTGCCGAACGAATGTCCGGCATGCGGAGAGACCCCACATGACTCGAACCATCTCTTCGCATGCCCGGAAAACCCGACTACCCTAACGGCCCTGTCCCTGTGGACAGATCCCACAGAAGCTGCACGCTTCCTAGGGTTGCCGTTAGTGGAACTTGACGACAACGACTGAGATACCAACCGATCTGGGCGGGGTTGTTGTAGCCGCTACAACAACAACAACAACAACAAGAACAAAAGTCTGTTCTGCTGCAGAACAAAACGAGAACAAAAGTTTTGATAACCTAAGGATAAGAATGAGAGGGGCGTCTGCTTGTTAAGATGAAAAATCGTTTCGGTGAGAACCACGATTGTTAATTCTAAGCCAGAGGAAAGCTGGATCATTTCAACTTCCAGATCGTTTATCATTAGCGTGAACTGTCCATTTATGGAACAATTTTTCTGTGCAAGAAAAGTTCGTGTCGTAACTATTTTGTTGACGTCCATAAACCTAGCTGACCCAAGTCGCCAAAAATCAATAAAAATTAGCTAGGAATTAGGTGTCTTTTAGGTGTTAATTAGGGCCTCCAAAATTAATTTAGGTGTTCCTTTGGTTTCCGAGAAATTCGCAAAAATGTGTGGGTCAGCTAGGTTTACGTAAACCTAGCTGACCCATCGTTAAATTTAGGTTTTAAATTTTCCAGATATATGCTGGAATTAGGTGTCTTTTAGGTGTTCTTCAACGCCACTAAAACTAATTTAGTAGCTCCATTGGTTTCCGAGAAATTCGCAAAAATGTGTTTTTCAGCTAGCTCAGCGCTGTTAAGCTAGCTGAACAATCTTAAATTTTTTTTTTTAATTTTCGAAATACTTATATGCAGGAAATAGGTATCTTTTAGGTGTTCTTCAACGCCACTAAAACCAATTTAGTAGCTCCATTGGTTTCCGAGAAATTCGCAAAAATGTGTG
>NW_016158110.1:113200-132190 GCF_001687245.7 Rhagoletis zephyria | reverse complement strand
TTTTCAGCTAGCTCAGCGCTGTTAAGCTAGCTGAACAATCTTAAATTTTTTTTTTTTAATTTTCGAAATACATATATGCTGGAAATAGGTGTCTTTTAGGTGTTCTTAAACGCCACGTAAACCTAGCTGACCCACACATTTTTGCGAATTTCTCGGAAACCAATGAAGCTACTAAATTGGTTTTAGTGGCGTTGAAGAACACCTAAAAGACACCAGCTGACTGGTGTAGTGCATGCCTGAGCCTACATATGTATGCTCATATGTATGTATGTGCAAATTAACCTACAATAAAAGGACTTTTCAGACTGACTGATTCTCAATACACTAAAACAAAAACCAATACACATAAAAATCGCTGTACAAATTTCCCTTCAATTTTAAGGCAGTAAAACAGGGAGCTTAAGTTAACATCAACCGAGGGCATATGTTGAAAAGGGATGCAAAATCACATATACACAAAAGACACGATGTAGCGACAGTCTACAACTACCCAGCCAGCAAGGAAATGTACATTTTACGAACATTATGTTTTACGAGGGATTCTCGAGCGGCGAAAGCTTTGAGAAAGGCTCGTAAACTATAAAACAAAAAAAAAGTAAAAGAAAGAGGATTGTAGTAATTTGTCAGCACAAGAAAAAATTTTCATTGTTAGAAATTTTTCTGGAACCACAATATTTTATAATATATAATATTCGCATAGGCATGCTTTTTCGATCGGTTTACGACTTTTCGTAGGCGCTGGACAATTTCAAGCGAAAAAGTACTCGAAATCGAATCGTAAACGGCTATCATAAACGACTATTTAGCCGGTTTTTCTTCGAGAAAATATCCAGTTGAGAGCTCGTTTACGATGACATTGCTGGCTGGGTAATAAATAGCTTAAAATTTTGATGAATACTTTTTGAAGTTTGATTAAGTTTTGTGAACTTCGTGCAATTTTTTTAATTTTTATTTCTGTGGTTTCTGTTATAGACCGCAATATATTTTAAATGAAAACTCTTAAAAATAAATATAAAAAACATAAGTTGCCACCTATTTACAAAGATAAATTCAATGTATGAAATAGGTAAAATCAGTTACTACAATATGAATATCAATCAAAATAGCTTTGAAAAAACTGTATTTTAAACTACATGTGGGAGAGTTGCCACTTGTTTTGAGAACGTAAATCAACTTTAATTAAGAAAATAAGATAATTTAAATATGTATCGCAATATGAGTGTCAGATAAAAAAGGATTAAAAAGGTTTTAATAATAACACTGTACAGCACTCGGTTGGGTATTGGACCAAACCAACTTTTTTTAAGACATTGAGTCATAAGTAAAAAAGTAATTTCTCCGTTTTTCGAATCGCCGAACGGCGATTGTATTTTTATGAGAAGCTGTTTTTCAAGGCAGAAACACACTCGGAGATTTGTCATTGCCTGCCGAGGGGCGAGCGCTGTTAAGAAAAAACCTTTTTTCTATATCTTTTTTTGGATTGTTGCTTTGACCAGGGCTTGAACCAAGGCTCTGCGGAGTGGAAGCGCGCACAAAGGCTTGAATTAAAGGAATTAGATAATTTGAATATGTATATTTGGGTGTCACACGAAAAAGGTTTAACAAGGTTTTAGTATGAAAATATTTTTAATATTCATTATTTTGCCATCTGTTTAAAAAGCTGAACTTATTTAAATTAAATTATACAAAAATTAACTGTATGAAATATTAAAATATGGGTGTTAAACGAAAGAGTATTAGGAAATATTTTTCTTGAACATTAAGAATATTAAAAAGGGCTGCCACCTGTTTAAAAGATGGGTAGCACTTCAAATGGGTTTAAAATTCAATCAAATAAAATCAAAAGGAATGTACAGTTTTTAACCTGAATATGTTCTTATTAATATCGCGTTTAAGTTTAGCGGCTGTGGCTCCGACACAGCCCGCAGGTTAAGACGAAGGCGCTGGACTGATTCTTTTTTGTTTGCTTGCAAGGTGGTACGGTCGAATGTACTTGTAAATAATAATAACGGTTGTCTTTAAATAAAATACAAATGGAGGGTCCAGGAACTATATTGAAATCTATTTTCATGTTGTTTCGGGTGTATTTCGTGATTTACAACCATACAAAAGTGGTAATTTGGATCGTTGCCAATTGTTATAAGCTACTCGGCAAGGTGTAAAAAATGCGCATAAAAGTATGCTACGCAAAGGAATATGTGACGCGGAAAGTTAAAGTGGGTTCCGGTTCGATACTCAGTTTTCGAAGAAGCGACCTCTCAGTGTACGAGTGGCTTTCAGCCGATTTGTAAAATGTCGGTTTTATCTACTTTTTGATCATATACAGTGACTCAAACAATTGACCACATGTTGGTTCCCTATAAACATTTTGGCGAACGTTCGAAATTTTCCTTCGATATCCAATATGAATATCGAACTGGGAACGAACTCATAACCAACCTTAGTTTTCCAACGTTCATAGGGTATTGGAAATGCATTCGAGATGGGTTCGGAAAAAAATAAAAACCATAGTAACAAGAGAGGAAGTGAAATCCAGCTCATTTTCGAATGGAAATATAATGCAATCACTCTCTCTAATTAAATTTTCAATTCGCTAATGGGCTGGTTTTCGAATTCATAACGAAGGAAAAATTCATTGGATAACGAAGGTTCCGCTTTGCTTAAGAATGGCCTAGTTCTCGAATCGAATACCACATTCGTTATCAAAGGTGAGACTTGAAAAAAATGTTAGTTTTCAAANGCTGCTGTTACTAAGGAATTATAGAATGTACGAGTATACAAATGACCAAAGTGACGCGGAAAGCGATTGTCACACTCCTGGCGAGACGACTTCCTCCCGTTAACGCCATTCGTGACGCATTCATTATCACAGTCGATACTTACTTTTATTGGCAGCTTTGTATGCAAATGCAAACACGCACGCATTAATTAAAAAAAAATTTTTAAAGGTGTAAGGAAGAAAGAAAGAAAAAAAGNTTTTTTTTTTTTAATATTTGTAATGTATTTCTAGGTAAATTTTTTTGTAATTGACCTATAAAACTACCGTTCAAGCTTTAACCAAAAACATATAAATATCAGTTTCACACTTTATACAAAATTAGGGAATATTGAAAAAATTTTCATCAAAATTTCAACTTTTTAATCCAAATATTTAGAACATTTTTGGGTATGAAGCTTTATACAATTTTAGTCTAATGAAGTGCCAGTGCGCGTTGATTTTTGAGAATTTTTTTTTGCGATCGCTTTTGCGGTTTTTTTTTTTTATATAAGAAGTTCAAAACAAAAAAAAAAAAATCTCAAAAAGCAGGGGGATTTTTTAGCCGTTTGAAGCTTGCACTTCCTCAGATTAAAATTGTATAAGCTATAAAACTGCATACCCAAAAATGGTCTAAAGATTCAGATGTGATTTATACAGTTTTGGGTAAATTTTGGACAGTATTATAAAAAAGAAATTGCTCGAAAAACATTACAAATATTAAAAAAAAAAACAATACGTGATCATTTGTTAGCTCGAAAAACATTACGAGTATTTAAAAAAAAAAATCAACACGTGGTCATTTGTTTGAGTCACTGTATTTCCTCTTAATAACGAAATTTCGTCAGTTAAATGATTTTAGCTATTTACAGCTTTCGGCGGCAAAAAAGTAAAAAAACTTTTCAAATATGGAATAAATCATAGTGGTAAATGTCCAGGTTTTTAATTAGAGGAATCTGAAAACGCATATCGCCATCATTAGTGTCGTATATAATTATTTTTCAGATTTTTTTTTTGCATATTACATTAGTTTTTTCTTAGATTCACCGCCATATCCTAAAAATACGGAATTTGCCGCCATCTTTAAAACAGAATTTATTTCGTCGACATTTTCATTACAAATACATATCCATGCATATCGTTACCTTAATAAAGAAAGGCCGTACGCAAAATTTGTGTGCTTTTACAGAGTATTTATAGCTACAAAACTAAAAAAAAAATTTAGTTTTTAAGTTGGGAATTTCTTCAAAACACTGCAACCAATTTATTGACGTAGTTGTTGTTTTTAAATTTTATTAGGCCTTTAGTGAGTAATCTATCGACCTTCGGACAAAGCTGAATTTCGAAAAAAAATTAGTTAGGTGTTTTCTATATTAACGTAACGACGATATGCAGATTTATAATTTGTTAAGAAAACTAACAAAGCTAATGAATGAACATAAGAAAACGCCGTGACATTTACATATACATACAAGCAAAGGCAGGCATGTGTGTAAAAGCTTCCATTAATGCATATAAGAAAGTTCATTGAAGCATCAAACGCTATGACGTCTATAATCGATGTCTTTACAGATTCACAAGTAGTATATACACAGATTTGTATATGCATATGCAAAAGCAAATTGAGCAAAAAAAAAACAACTAACAGCAAGTAGAAAAAAGAGCAAAGCGTTTGGTAGAAAGGATATTTCGTGTGCATGTATATATGGTGTCCATGGGTGTACTATGTGAAATAGTGTTAAGGTGAGGTAGTGTAAAGAAGTACATAACTATAAATCGAACACACTAAAAAGAGGCAACACTAAAACTAGCACTTTTTGCTGCGCGCGTTTGGGATGCGAGGCGATTTTTCTAAGCGGATTGCGGCGATGGCTGCTGTTACTAAGGACTTATAGAATGTACGAGTATACAAATGACCAAAGTGACGCGGAAAGCGATTGTCACACTCCTGGCGAGACGACTTCCTCCCGTTAACGCCATTCGTGACGCATTCATTATCACAGTCGATACTTACTTTTATTGGCAGCTTTGTATGCAAATGCAAACACGCACGCATTAATTAAAAAAAAATTTTTAAAGGTGTAAGGAAGAAAGAAAGAAAAAAAGAAAAGAGACCACAAATAATATAACCACCGAAAATACAACTGAATAAAACCTCAATTTGAATATTATTCAATTGTTTTTGGTTTATGTTTTTGAGGTGCAGACTTTTGTTGTGTGCTTCTTTTTTGTTGCTGTTGCTGTGATGGTATTGAATTAAAGTTATTGTTTTTTGTCTTATCTTAATTTGGATTTAGCTTGATGCAGTTTTTATGTTCAGATTATGTACCTATATGCAACTGAAAAAAGCGGCGACAAAGTGCAAATTTATGAAAAATAATGATCGCTTAATTATACTTTATTTACACAGATACATATTTGAAATAAAATTTTATTTCAGCGAAGCATAAGCAAAATCTCGATAATGATAGATACGAGTACGGAAATTAATTTNATTTACACAGATACATATTTGAAATAAAATTTTATTTCAGCGAAGCATAATTAAAATCTCGATAATGATAGATACGAGTACGGAAATTAATTTTTTTTTCAAAATTATCTTAATTGTAGGCCGAATAGTATTTCTGTAAAGTAAAAATTTGAAACTTGACAATTTTAAATTTGTCCACATATCCATTTATATACATATGTATTCGTAATTATTAAGTGCTGTTCTCATCATAATAAAAGTGCGGCTAAACGATGCAACGTAAGTGTGTTTTCTACGCATTTTGCCGTCAAAATGCGAAACTTTCCCGTTAGCCAGAAAGTCCTTTTTGCAGATGTGAAGAAATCACTTTCGGAAATAAAAAAGGCAAGGTGTAACCGCAACTGAAATTACGCAAATTGCTTTCGAGAAATAATTTACACTTGCTCGTGCTACACTAGCAATTTCCATTTTTGCNCTATATTAACGTAACGACGATATGCAGATTTATAATTTGTTAAGAAAACTAACAAAGCTAATGAATGAACATAAGAAAACGCCGTGACATTTACATATACATACAAGCAAAGGCAGGCATGTGTGTAAAAGCTTCCATTAATGCATATAAGAAAGTTCATTGAAGCATCAAACGCTATGACGTCTATAATCGATGTCTTTACAGATTCACAAGTAGTATATACACAGATTTGTATATGCATATGCAAAAGCAAATTGAGCAAAAAAAAAACAACTAACAGCAAGTAGAAAAAAGAGCAAAGCGTTTGGTAGAAAGGATATTTCGTGTGCATGTATATATGGTGTCCATGGGTGTACTATGTGAAATAGTGTTGAGGTGAGGTAGTGTAAAGAAGTACATAACTATAAATCGAACACACTAAAAAGAGGCAACACTAAAACTAGCACTTTTTGCTGCGCGCGTTTGGGATGCGAGGCGATTTTTCTAAGCGGATTGCGGCGATGGCTGCTGTTACTAAGGACTTATAGAATGTACGAGTATACAAATGACCAAAGTGACGCGGAAAGCGATTGTCACACTCCTGGCGAGACGACTTCCTCCCGTTAACGCCATTCGTGACGCATTCATTATCACAGTCGATACTTACTTTTATTGGCAGCTTTGTATGCAAATGCAAACACGCGCGCATTAATTAAAAAAAAAAATGTTTTCAGGTGTAAGGAAGAAAGAAAGAAAAAAAGAGACCACAAATAATATAACCACCGAAAATACAACTGAATAAAACCTCAATTTGAATATTATTCAATTGTTTTTGGTTTATGTTTTTGAGGTGCAGACTTTTGTTGTGTGCTTCTTTTTTGTTGCTGTTGCTGTGATGGTATTGAATTAAAGTTATTGTTTTTTGTCTTATCTTAATTTGGATTTAGCTTGATGCAGTTTTTATGTTCAGATTATGTACCTATATGCAACTGAAAAAAGCGGCGACAAAGTGCAAATTTATGAAAAATAATGATCGCTTAATTATACTTTATTTACACAGATACATATTTGAAATAAAATTTTATTTCAGCGAAGCATAAGCAAAATCTCGATAATGATAGATACGAGTACGGAAATTAATTTTTTTTTTTTCAAAATTATCTTAATTGTAGGCCGAATAGTATTTCTGTAAAGTAAAAATTTGAAACTTGACAATTTTAAATTTGTCCACATATCCATTTATATACATATGTATTCGTAATTATTAAGTGCTGTTCTCATCATAATAAAAGTGCGGCTAAACGATGCAACGTAAGTGTGTTTTCTACGCATTTTGCCGTCAAAATGCGAAACTTTCCCGTTAGCCAGAAAGTCCTTTTTGCAGATGTGAAGAAATCACTTTCGGAAATAAAAAAGGCAAGGTGTAACCGCAACTGAAATTACGCAAATTGCTTTCGAGAAATAATTTACACTTGCTCGTGCTACACTAGCAATTTCCATTTTTGCTGCAAGTGCTGTCAAACCAATCGAGTGTTGCCGTGTCACGTGATTTTAGGCGAACTTGTATAAAATTACAAAAATGTTGCATCACACACATATAAAAATTACTTGTAATCAATTTATTCTCCTGATATGAACTATTTAAATATGAAAGCAGTCGACAGTTTGTGGCCATACAAAGTGCTACTTTTTGGCCTTGTTTTTATACTTTCGTAAAATAGGACTCTTTAGGTAAAAAAAAAACCGTGAAATATTTCCAGAATGTCACTTTTAGGTGAAAAAATTGGAAATTCTTGCCGAAGAAATACTAAACAAAAAGCCTGCCTCCAAAGAAAACCCTTATCAACCATAAAAAAAAAACAATAAAAGCAAAGATGCCATAGGAGAAATGGAAGCCAGTAGATATTAAACTTTCAGAAACCCTCAGAAGTGGACACGGATCCGAATGCACCTGTGTTGGTATTTAATAGAGAAGGGTGCTTCAGTGGGTTAATAATCATCAACTACAGTTCCTCTCTGAATGGGTAAAAGAGCAGTTAGAGATTTACAGGGCCTTTGACAGGGGCATCCCTTGAAATAGTAGATGGTGGCGCCGTTCCGACGACACTAAAAGCTTTTTCCGCGCTGAGAAACAGCGAAAACAGAATCCAGTCGTTACGATGCCAGGGTCTTGATAGTGGAATAGTTAGCAAAAGATGAGTGGGTCAGAACTACACTAGCCGACCATTGAAAGTATTTTTCTTTACAATTTGTGCCCTGCATGAACCGAAATTTTGAACTCTCCGCTTACAACATACCGTTTTGCACACGAACTTGTTGAAGCGAGAGTTGTGTTTATGCTGAAGACAGGTAAAAGCAGCCCGAAAGAGTTCAGGCCCTTCAGTTTGATCTCAATTACCTAAAAACATACAGAAAGCTTGAGAGTAAAAATTCCGAATTTCTTGGTTCTTTTAATTCCATTCACGTAAATTCAAACCTCTATCGAAATCGCTTGGTTTCTAAACTAATATATGTAATTCCACGTCCTCCAATATCTACTTGCCAATGAAACATTTTTGCAATAAAATAGACGATTATGTGACAAGGAACTCAGAACCAACTGCAAAACCAGTTAATTTGTGTAAATATAGTGAAGCATAATGTACACGCTTCTTCGTTAAAACTCTCTCGAAAAGATTTTAGAATTATCACTGGCATGCTAACAGGTCACCAGCCATTAACGACTGAAGCAATCAAAATGGGAGCTATCGGCATTAAAATGGACAGGAAGTGTTGGAGCATCTTCTATACTTATAGCAAGCATTGTCAAAACCTCGATTGGATTTCTTAAGGACTTGTTAATTCGAGAAGTTAGAAGACAACACAACTTGAAATCATTACTAAAATTCTCAAAATGCGTTGATAGCCAGAAAACTGTCTACTTGAACTTAAAAAAAATCGAAAGCCATCTGGTATCACTAGGAACCAAGTGGTCTATATCCATGGCCCCGGGTTACTTCATCTCACCTGGTCGATGGCCATCAATTTATCTCATCTTGAACGCCGTGCAAAAGACTACATTAACTCGATGAACCATGCCAATTTCGTACTAACTCAGCGCTGTGAAAAAATGATCCTATCAGCTTTTTCAGACATACCATCCTAACACAGGCGCGCTTAATTTTGTGCCGTATTTTGAGCTGTTAGACAATGGGTACTACCATTAGTAAACACACCAAATTGTTAAAGCCGAAAATCATCTTCATCAACATATTCTGATTAGGTGTACCGCAGCACTTATGAAAACAACACGTCTGAAAATCTGTAATCGATCTATAATCAGAGTGTCCAGATTGGGTGATTAAGCGCCAAATTGGCGATTTTTTGTGGGATGCTTGCGCGCAAAAATTTAGAAAATCGCTTTGGGCGATTTTTTTCCTTCAAAAAAAATTTTTTGGGCGCTATCATTTTGCCCACGAAACCGCACTTAATGCCAAATGTGCGCAACCAAGGAACTAGTTTGGGTAAGTTACACATTTTCTTCGAGTGCGGTTAAGAAATAAAAGATACTGATACTTTGTATTATTATATTTAGGATGTCACCAAATATCAAGATCGAATAGAATATACATATGTATAACAACAATACAACAAGTAATTTTTAGCAAAAAAACTTGCTTAAAAATATATATATATATCTATATATATTTCATGATCCAATGATCGGATCTAAACCAGATTAGTATGGGACTACCTCTGGGACACTACCTTTCCGATGCAAAAAGAATTATTGAAATCGGTTGACGTTGTCCAAAGTTATGCGGTAACATACATAAAAAAAAAATATTCCGACGAACTGAAAACCTCCTTTTTTGGAAGTCGGTTGAAAAGAAATGATTCAGGCACTACGTATAAATGATTTTGAGGAAATTGTGGATATAGCTCATCTCGCCTTATTATAGCTTTGCACTTTATTTTTAATCAATTAATAATGAATTTATTAATTGCGCAGACCTATGTTTTAAAAGTATACGCAAAATTGTTGGTTATAAGTTATTTGTGTTATTTATTATTGCCCTGAAGGTATTATATTCTTTTTGCTTTAAAAAAAACTATTCCATAACAAGGTGTAATTTTGAAAAAAATAAATAAAAAATTGTTATGTCGATTTCATGCGATTTTTTTTAAAGAAATTGCGCTTTTTTATTTAAACAATCTGGACACCCTGTCTATAATTCAGAAATGGAGAATGCGTTGCGGGTAAATATTAACATTATAAATAAATAAATAAATATTCGGTGCTTACACTTTTGCTAAGTGCTTGGCCGAGCATCTTCACTAAATTGTGATTGACCTTATAACATAAATGGAGAGACCTGCAATTTTATGCCGCACCGGAACGTCAAATGAATTTTATGAGAAGCTTTTTCAGGGCGGAATTACACTCGGAGGTTTGTCATTGCCTACCGGGGGCGTCCGCTCGGAGCAAGGATAGAAGCCAGGTCCTACGAAGTGGTAGTATGTGGTACCTCTAACCACTTGGCTACAGCACTACGCTAAGTACACTAAAATACCACAATAACACAAATTGAACGGTTTCAGAATACTATTCCAATAGTTCATTACACTTTTACAAGCACCTCAAATTTTAGCAAAATGTGAATAAATTTTTCCGAAGGCATGTATACCCACTGAAATATTGGCGCTTTAACCATAAAAGGTATAGATATGAAATTCTTTTGCTTTTCATTTTTCTTACACTTTCATTTTCTTCTTCACGTTCAATTGCTCTCATTGTGATCGTTCGCCTTCGGGCTTGCTCTTCTAAATAATCACAAAATAGTCAGCGATTTTTTCACATGCGCGCATTTAACAGAATTTTCCTTTCTAAGTTATCACAATTAGCATAATTTAACGAAAGCAGTAATAATTATGCACCCAAATTGAGTTAGTGCAGATTAGGCACGAACTTTTTGAATTCGTGAATAAACACTGTTATCTGTGTATGTTTAACAGTCAACGTTATCGGCAGGAATGTTTGTTCTGCTGCACTTGAAAGTGTGAGAGGGTTGGTTGTGGCGGTGAGGTGAATCATGGGGCCCAGGCCCATAAAATTTTCAGAACGCCTATTTCTCCTATTGCGAGAATTTTGAAGAATATTTTCTTTTATTATTTCGGCTTTTAAATGATCGAAGATGATTGCAAAAAAATTAATATCATCGAATGGATATGCAAAGAGAGCAATTTCAGTTGCCATAGATTGGTGAGAAAACGCAATTTCTCTCTTCGTTACTGAAGCACTGAGCATAAAAAATATTTAAACAAATAATAGAGAAAAAACTGAAATGTATGCGCATATATAAGCAGCAGAAATATTTATATGCAAAATTGCAATGTGTGCAAAAGCGGAGAATCGAATAAAAAGTCGAATAAACAGACGTTGTGAATGAATGTGGCAACTTACCGTAAATTCACCGGTGACCGCATCAAAGCCCACATGCACGGTATGCTCGAAATTAGTGGGATATGAAATATTCGGCTTGGAGTCTGTATGCGAGGGCTTTGAGCCTTTTATCTTATTCTTCAGTGTCTTTTTCTTGCGATCGGGATCATCGGGTTCTGCGTACGGCCGTGTAATAAGTAAATGAAAAGTGATTGAATGTTCGAAAGCTTTCCACTAGGCAAATAACATTCGCACTTACCTTTGGGCAATGGACGCATGTCGACGGGTGGGCCATCGCCGCCGCCGCTACCACCGCCAACACCAACACTTGTATTTAGGCCGCCACCGCCAACTCGATCTCCACCACGGTTGCTGGTCAAACGCACGGGCGGCGCTGGCGGTTTGTCCTCTTCACTGGACATTTTTCGTGATTGTTGTAGGGAGTAGTTGTCGACGTCGTCGTCGTCGTCGCCGAGGAGGTGATGATGATGTTGCTGCTCTTGCTCTTGTTGTTGGCACGCGATAAATTGCCGTAGCGAACAGTTGCGGTTAGGCGGACGTACGATAGCAAACTGAGGCGCGTCGGTGACCGGTAAGCGCTCAACTGCGGCAGCTGAAAGAAGAAAATATATGGGTAAGAATGGAAATACGAGTATAACTACATATGTACAATAACTAGTAATTAGAGCAAGTTGATTTGTTTTGTTTTGTTGTTGAGTAATGCATTTTTTTATTGCTGAAGGTTTTGAGACAGAATGGCGATTGCTGTTCGACTTGCAGAGTTTTTTTCCCCATTCAGTCGACAGTTAGAACGCTGATAACACACGGTGGTCGCAGCGATCGCACACGTCATTGAAATTCGCACTTAAAGAGCGTTTGTCATATTTTTTTTTGCAAACAAGGCAATGAAACTGGGGCAACAACAATATGAGACCGAAAGCAAAAAGAGACACTATGATGATGGCGCGTGAAAACGAAGAACGCTGATGAATTATTAAATAATAAAATATATGGCACTCAGATTAGAGACTTTATGGACACATAAGCACACAGTCACAAGGAATATGATGTTATACAATAATATTTTGTGTTATCTGATGCCTTTACATTTTTGTTTGCCAAGTTTTTTTTTGCTTATTCTTTTCTCTGTTGCTGTAAAAAAAACTGCTACGAGAAATTTGGGCAATTATGTTGAGCCCCTTCTTGGTATCAGCAAGTGATAAAGAACACAATGGCCACAATAAAAGCAATAAAACACAACACGCCGAACAAGAGAAGATGCCGAAGAAAAGGCTGAAAACGATAGAAAGTTAGAGATTCGAATAACTCTACACGATCTGTAATCTCCATGGGCGCGCCAGCGGCAGCAACTAAAATAGCAAAACAAGCGGGAGTACTCGCGACGGCGGCAACGACAACGTAGACGGCAGCAAAAAATGTCAATAACTTTGCTGTCGCAAGACATTCCTCGATGTTATTCTTCCGGTTGGCTTTGAAAATGACGGGAAATCCACATACATATCTACATGTATGGTATAAACACATATGCACACAAACAGGCGTATTCATTCAACCAAACATGTACGCGTGCAAAAATACAATAAATAAATAAACGAAGAAAATTTAAAAAAAGAAAAAGAAGCGAATTTGAATGCGCGCAATGCAACGGCAGACGGCAACGGTGGGGTCTTGTAACCGGCGGGCGGCATGGGCCAGAAGATCAACGGTGGCAAGCGCGTAGGTGACAAGAGCGAGTGCCCCATAAATTCTTTAAGAACACTATATTTACTAGATAAACAGAATACGTGTACGTATACATATGTATATTAGGGTGGTCCAAAATACACAGAAAAGTTCACTTTTTGGAATTTTCACGCTGCCACCCCCGAACCGAATATTGAAAATAAAGAGACTCGGTATTTTTTAGTTTGAAATCGGTTAATATCACTGGTTTACAGCAAAAATGTTCTATGCATACCACTTTTCAATTGCCATTTAGAATTGCTCGGTGATTCCGAAAATCGCGTTAATTTTTTCTCTATGGATACGTTTTTGAGAGGTTTTAAATTTACCGTTAATCATCAATCAAATAAAATTTGTGTGAATTATTTGTTGTTCTTCCACCACATTTTTCATTAGAAACGGCCTCAAGCTCAATAAAATTGTTGAATATTTGTTTGCCCGAATAATAATATTACCTTTCCAAAATCCTCAAAAAATAAAACTATGATGCATTTTTAATTTTAAAATTTTACTAACAACTAATTCATTTATTCTACATAAGTTATCCTAGAATAGGTGTAGTAAATTTTAGTATAATAACACTCTACAGCACTCGGCTGGGTATTGGACCAAACCAACTTTTTTTGTAGAGATTGAGTCATAAGTAAACAAAGTAATTCCTCCGTTTTTCGAAGTTAGCCTCCGAAATCGAGACATTCAAATTTCGAAATTGGACCTTTGGTAAAAAATTATTTTTAATTATCTCCTGTAAAAAGCAAAAAAAGTATAAATAAAGATGTAGTCCGCCTTTTGCTCTTATTTATATGGTAATAAATGGTATACGTTTTTTTGTGAAAGCTTATATTACAGGTGCTATAACGGGTCAAAGGTCAGATCTTCGAAAAATTAAAAACTTAATATTTCAGAAAATTTTTAACTGATTTAAAAAAAAAATTGTACCGTTGTAAAGGTGATTTAACCCCTTCCTTGTAATATGCATATTTGTATACTTCGTATATAAAAATTTGAGAAAAAATACCTTTTTTTTGTATAATATTTTAAACAAAAAAATTACTAACCGATTTAAAAAAAAAGTGGTATAGTTGTAAAGGCGACTAAACCTCCTTTCTTCATATATGCATATTTGTATACTTCGCGAATAAAAATTTGAGAAAAAACCCTTAAAAGGAAAAAATAACCTTTTCATTAAAAAATATTTTAAACAAAAGAATTACTCACCGATTTTTAAAAAATCTGCATCGTTGTTAAGGCGATCAAACCCCCTTTCATCTAATATGCATATTTGTATACTTGTATGAAAAATTTTGAGAAAAAACACCTAAAAGGAAAAAATACCAATTTTTTTTTATAAAAAAGATTACAGAAAAATTACTAATTAAAAATACAATTAAATGCCGTATTTAAATAAAACAAATAATTATAAGTTCTAGTTCACCCACAGCCCTGTTAAAAATAAAGCAAAAGTATATGTAACAGAAGTGTAAGACATATAAAAATATAAAAACACAATGGTTTTTGACTTTCTACATAACAGGTTACATATAAAAATTAAAGGTAATTTTCTGTTTTATTTAAATAAAGTATTCAATTGTATTACTAATTAGAAGTTTTTTGCTTAAAATATTTTTTATAAGAAAAAAGTGATATTTTTTCCTTTTAAGTGTTCTAAAATTTTTATACACGAAGTATACAAATATGCATACCAGAAGAAAGAGGGTTTAATCGCCTTTAAAACGATACCAATTGTTTAAAAATCGGTTGGTAATTTTACAGGTCTATTCTGCGCTGGTAATAAAGTCTGTAACCGGTAAATAAAGTTCCTGTCAATTTTTAAACCCTTTTCGCATTCTCTGTACTCTGGTAACCGGTAAATTTTGTTACCATCTCATAAGCTGGTAACAAAGTATTGCCCCGTGAAATATGCAATGCCAGAATTTGCACAATTCTTCATAGCTGAATTGCTGAATATTTCAACTGCATTACCAACGAACCTAGAATCGCGGTGACAAGAACTGGTAACATTTTTTGGTAATAAAATTTTCCGGTTACAAATGTAAATGAGGTTTTTCTCAAATTTTTATATACGAAGTATACAAATATGCATTCCAGAAGAAAGGGGTTTAGTCGCCTTCACAGCGATACAAGTTTTTAAAAATCGGTTAGTATTTTTTTGTCTAAAATATTTTTTTTTTTTATAAAAAAAGGTATTTTTTTCTTTAAATGCGTTTTTTTTTGAATTTTTATATATGAAGTATACAAATATGCATATCAGAAGAAAGGCGGTTTAATCGCCTTAACAACGATAATACAACTTTTTTTTCGGTTAGTAATTTGTTTGTTTAAATTTTTTTTATAAAAAAGGTATTTTTTCCTTTAAATGTGTTTTTTTCTCAAATTTTTATATACGAATTATACAAATATGTATTTCAGAAGAAAGATCTTTAATCGCCTTTACAGCGATCCAAGTTTTTAAAAATTGGTTATCATTTTTTGTGTAAAATATTTTTTTTTTATAAAAACAAGGTATTTTTTCTTTAAATGTGTTTTTTTCTCAAATTTTTATATACGAATTATACAAATATGTATTTCAGAAGAAAGATCTTTAATCGCCTTTACAGCGATCCAAGTTTTTAAAAATTGGTTATCATTTTTTGTGTAAAATATTTTTTTTTTATAAAAACAAGGTATTTTTTTCTTAAAATGTGTTTTTATTTTATTTTTATGTATGAAGTATACAAATATGCATATCGAAAGAAAGGGGGTTTAATCACCTTTACAACGATATAAATTTTTTTAAAGATCAGTTCAAAATTGTTTGCAATATAAGCAATATAAGGAGGCTAACTTCGAAAAACGGAGAAATCACTGTTTTACCTATGACTCAATCTCTTAAAAAAAAATTGGTTTCGTCCAATACCCAGATAAAAAGTGAATTTTGTCGTACAGTGTAAAGTATAAGCTCCAAGTTGCTAAAAAATAGCGTTTATTTTTGGAATTTTTTCACGCATTTTCTTCCATACAAAGTAAATTCATTTCCACATGGCATTTTTTAAATGGAACAAATTTTTTTGTCACTTCAATGCCTAGCAACTTAAAATTTACAATTTATCATACTAGAATTTAATGGGATACAAAACTGCACACTCTAAAAAATTTGATTAACAAGTTTAAAACTTAGATGCTATTTTGCAGAATTTTTCAGAGTTTCAGATGTGAATTTATATGGTTTTTGTGAGATAATGAGCCGCACTTTTATAATTTTTTATAAAAAAGGAAAAATTTGTTCAAATCTCTCGACCCCATATATTTTTCTGTATGTGTGTATGTAAGAGATAAGATTATCGTATACGAAAATATAGTTAGTAAAATTTAAAAATTAAGTAACCATCATANTTTCAGAGTTTCAGATGTGAATTTATATGGTTTTTGTGAGATAATGAGCCACACTTTTATAATTTTTTATAAAAAAGGAAAAATTTGTTCAAATCTCTCGACCCTATATATTTTTCTGTATGTGTGTATGTATGTAAGAGATAAGATTATCGTTTACGAAAAAATAGTTAGTAAAATTTAAAAATTAAGTAACCATCATAGTACGGATCTCCTTATTTTTGATGATCTTCTGTTCTAGGGGCTGACTGGAAAAAAATCTAGAACCAGCCTAATGAAAATGCTGTATATGTAGTATAAATTGTGCCTNAGTACGGATCTCCTTATTTTTGATGATCTTCTGTTCTAGGGGCTGACTGGAAAAAAATCTAGAACCAGCCTAATGAAAATGCTGTATATGTAGTATAAATTGTGCCTATTTGCATCGCTATTCAGTGGATAGGTGGAAGGTAAGAGAGAGAGAGAAAGAAAGAGAAATGTCAATGATTTCAGTAGTTTCGGCAGCCAAAAAAATACAAAAACTAAAAAGTTAACATCAACCCACGCGGCTAAAAATAAGTGAGGGCGCAAACAAAAAAGTCTGAAATCAAATAAGATACGATATGTACATACATACATATGTATATAGAAGCAGCATTGTCTACATCAGAAATTGAAGAGTCCCAACGAATCGAAGTGGTTTGGAGCGGAGGTGAAGACAGAGATGGTAACGGTGATGCTGACGGTAACAGCAGCGAATAATGAGAAAAACATATAAAAAATAAGCCGCGAAATCAATGTTGCCAGATTCACCCATTTAACTGTTTTTACAGTTTTTTAGACAAGCTTACATTTGTTTAAACTACCTCCTAGTAGAAATTAAAGTTTTTTAGAAGTTTACGATTTGAACGAATAAATTAAAATATCTCTTTCGGTTTTTTGTAAGTAAATTTTTATGATAAAAGGAGACAATGAATTCCCTAATTGGAAACCAATAGTTTCAGCTGTCCATTGCAATGTTTTCCCAAATCAATGTGAATGAAGCAAGAAACAAACAGCAGTCTCTGGTATTTTATTTTACTTTGAAGGAATCTTATTTTGTTATTTATGTTTAATGAAATAAAAAAAAAAAAACTTAATTTTTTAAACTCTTTTCGTTATTTGAAGGTTACAGTTTTTTGGTCGAAAATACCAGTTTTTTCTGGAAATTTACTGTTTTTTGAAAAAGACATCTGGCAACACTGCGCGTAAGATACAATCACAACACACACGTCTGACTGCCTGTCAATTGATGAACCACAAAAAAAACACTGAAAAAGAATTAAAAAAAGTTAAATACGCAAACAAACAGAAATTGCGTAGGCCTACTAAAACCGAATCGCATAGATGAAATATTAAATGAATTAGAATTTGTATTGATTTATGCATAGTTCAAGCAAGTACATACATACATATGTGCTCATATTTAGATAATTATATATGTATGTACATATGTAATAATAATCGTTTTAGGGCCGCAATAACTCTGCCATTTTCAAGTTTCTGTGAGGCATACTTAGTGCAGATCAAAACGTTAAGAAGTCAGACAGATGACAATATTGTGAAATAAGCGAGCCGCGGGGTCGTGGGTTCGAATCCCACGACCAGCAAAATATGTGATAAGCTCTTTTAGTTCCTTCAACTATTACTTTTATTTTTTAATGCAGTTATAGTTGTTGTGGACTTTTTTAGTAAAAATTAAGCTAAATTAACTTGAAGTAATACTGCGAAATAAAACAAACTAAAATTAAATATAATAAAACAAAATTTTGGGAAATTGCTTGGACCTGGGTGCTACTGAGTATCGAAGTATCGATATGGTACGCATCGTATCAAAATTCGCGCCGCTATCGCGGGCACCAAACTAATTTTGCTTTTCCACATAGATTTTGAGAATTTGCATTATTTGGATAGAATGCAGTTATTTCCTGCGGAGTTGCTACAGATCAACACTTTGGTCTGTCTATGTTATTAGTGAGATGTTACGGAATTCTAAATGGTATTATCAATTGTTCTTAAACTATCATTCAGTGTGGTCAACTGTTTATCGTTAACATATTTATTTGCGCAGTTACATATATATTAAAATATCTATCGATACCGTTATCTATACATTAGGGAAGGGGAATATAAATATGTATGTATATATCACGACGGTGTTCGGTCAAATATTTCTCGTTGTTAATATATCCTCTTTTATCGGCAATGACGAAATAAATAGGGAAAGTACCAAGAATTCCTCGTCTATAAGCTACGGGTAGGTATCCAAACCAGAATTGTTTCCATAACGAGGGCTTATATTCAAAACTGTCTACCTGCGATTTTCATTAAAACTAGTTTGTGATATTGTGAGAGCTTAATTTTGATATCAACAAATCATTTTTGTGAAAATTGACGATAGGGAGCATTGAATATAAGCCCAGGCAAGGCTCTTCTGAATTTTAGAATTATCACATTATGCCATAGACAGATTAAATCATAGATAGTAGCAAGTGGTCAGTTAACCAACGATTACACCCCCCTATGAATACTACGTTCAGCTCGTCCTACACCAATGCCTCCACAAGGTAGTTTCTAGGCTGCAACGCCACTCGGATTGCTCTGAAAGCTTGGCTTCTGCTCTTCGATAAACTCGGAGCTACTGGGTTGGAGTGTCTGCCTTGCACCTTGAGCCTTCAGACTGCATCGTTATTCAGATGGTACCTGCTTCTCCGCTTGTATACGCTTCTAGGTTC
>NW_016158110.1:0-113175 GCF_001687245.7 Rhagoletis zephyria | reverse complement strand
TTGGATATCTCAATTCTATCGACTAGGTGTATGGTGTCAAGTTAGCACTACATACCATTTTTTCTTAAAAAACGAAAGCTACAAATTTTTTCTTTCCACAACAAATTTTAAAGTTAAAAGCTACAATTAATGCCGTTATAACATTTTCAATATCTCAATTCTATCGACTAGGTGTATGGTGTCACAGTTAGCACACATACTAATTTGTCGAAAGGTTTTTTCTTCAAAAACGAAGAGCTACAAATTTTTTCTTTTCACAACAAATTAACAACAACAAGGACTACAATTAATGACCGTAGTAACTTTTCAATATCTCAATTCTGTCATCAATGGGGCATGGTGTCGAGTTAGCACTACATACAAAATTTTGTTCGAAAAAGGGTCAACTCAATTTTTTCCAGCAAAACGAAAGCTACAATTTTTTTCTTTCCACAACAAATTTTAAAGTTAAAAGCTACAATTAATGGCATAGTAACATATTGGATATCTCAATTCTATCGACTAGGTGTATGGTGTCAAGTTAGCACTACATACCATTTTTTCTTAAAAAACGAGAGCTAAAAATTTTTTCTTTCCACAACAAATTTACAACAAAAACACTACAATTAATGCCGTAGTTAACTTTTCCAATTTCGAAAAGTGTAGTGCTAACTTGACACACGTAATTTAAGTACATTCTGAACATCGGTCACTAGGTCGCCATTGTTGTTCTTACAGGAGTTCGTCCTTGTCTTGAAACCTTCCTTAAGTCGCCTAACCCCCTGGTAAAATTTTCGGGCGTTTTTCCTGTCGGCCAGCATCTTACGTTCTTCGGACTCTCTCTTCTTATTGCGGCCAATACGTCTCGCTTTCTTCTTCAGTTCCCTATAACGGTCCCACATGGCTCTCGTTGCACCCGATCGCAGTGCGGCCCTGTAGCCGGAAATGTGGCTCCACTTCCCGCGTATGTCGGTTTGTTGAAGAGTGCTCTCTGAGAGCAGGTGTTCCGAGTCGAGTGGCGAATACATTGGCCGTCTGTTGGGATTGCAGCTTTTCGACGTTAAGCTTTCGTTGCATTATTGGGCGCACATTTTTTGCTGCACAGAGGCGGGTGCGTATCTTGGCTGCTACAGGACAGTGGTCCTAGTCGATGTTTGGCCCTCGGAGTGTACGTACGTCGAACACACTGGATGTGTGCCTCCCTCTATCACAACATGATCGATTTGGTTTCTCGTTTTTCGATCCGGAGACAGTCATGTGGCTTGATGGATCTTTTTATGCTGGAAACTAGTACTAAATATTACCATGTTTCGAGCCACGGCGAAGTCGTCCGTTATCGCATTTCTTGGTTAGTACTGATGTCAGGCTTTGTCTTCCCGAGGACATCAACCAGCCGGGCAGAGGTACCTTCCCCATTAAGAGTCCGGATATTCCAGGTGCATACCCTCAAATCATAGTCCTTTATACGTTTACCGTGCTTATGAGCAGAAAAAGGGGCTAGGCTGTTTATTCGTTTTCATTGGGCGGGGTTTTAACGTGGCGGGACCCAAACCCAGCGCACGCGAAGTTTACGCCTTCTCACTTTAGCTCGTTACCAAGCGGGTATTTGGTCGCAACCCAGAGGATTTGTGGATATAAGTATCCGGATGTTGTCAGCTGCGATTTGAACCGTACGCACAAGAATCACTTCTGGCCACTCCCAGGTGAATTGCAGTCAAAAGTATTTCCCACGTTAGTGTGGAACCATTTCTGCACACGGAACCATTTTCCAGGGCTATATAGACTTGCCTTTAAGGAAATTAGCTTAGTTCAAAGTGTATATTAAATAAATATGTGAAGATTGCGAGGCCACTAAGCCTGTTCGATAAGCGATTAACATTTTTTTTGCTTGGGTTTTAAAATTTGTATACAGCCCGCGCTTCAACTACAAAAAAAAACTGTTGCTTGTGCGGCGATGATTGTCACTGCCATTGATTGTCGACAACAGGCAATGTACTTGCATGTAGTAGTGTCATGTTTGGATTTTCAACAATGACGCTGGCGGCGGCACCACGACGCTGTCAGCACAAAACTAAAAGCAGGAAAATCAACTTAAAAAAAGATAAAGGAAAACATTGTTGTTCAGTAAGCAAAAAAAAAAAGAACGTGGAAGTTGAAAACTGTAGCGACGAAAAAATTCAACTATGGAAAGGGAATAAAGAAGCAACAAGAATAGTGGCATAGAGCAATGGCACCAGCATCCAATGAGAATGGACTATCATACATACGTATAAATGCATATTCAGCGCGAAATATACAGTCAGCGTCAAAAATATACATACCCTGATATCTGGACTATTTTATTAATTTATATTTGCAGTACAAATTGTTTTCTTATTTTCAACAATTTTATTGAGCTTGAGGCCGTTTTAAATAAAAAAAGGATGTGGAAGAACGACAATAATGTGCAAGCAGGTAGCAGTTATAGCTGCAATTTGGGAGATCACCACATCTCCTCATCAGCCTTCTTCAACCGTGGTCACTGAGATATGAACCAGCGACCTCGGATTACAAAGCCAGCGGATTGTTGGGTTTTCCACTTTTTCATATGCCAACCCAACTACAATAAACGGCAGCTATTCTGCTGCTATTTAGACTTGATAATACTATTTTCTTTAAATTATCCATACTTCGTTCAACAGCAAGAACCCCAAGAATCACTTTTTTTTTAATTTCATACAGAACTCAGGAAAATGCATGAAATTTTCATCGAAATTTTAAATTTTTTAAATGCAGTTTTGTAGCTGAGGGTGTATCTTCTTTCTTATAAAATAAATGCGTAAATCATGCGTTATACATATGCTTTTTTATAAGAAATCGAATTGAAAAATTGAAAATTTCTTGCACTTTCCGAGTTCTGCAGCTGAAGTTCCGAGATGACATTAAAAAAAATCGATTCTTGTGGTTTTTGCTGTTGCATAAACTATGTTTTTATANCACTTTCCGAGTTCTGCAGCTGAAGTTCCGAGATGACATTAAAAAAAATCTGTTTTTATAAAAATAAGAAAATTTGGTATGGAAAATATAAATAAATAAAACCGTCAAAATGTCAGAGTATTCATATTTTTAACGCTGACTGTATGCACTTGTGGATGTATGTATGTGCACATCTACATTTGCATATCATCCGCCAGTGCGTGTGAGCCGAGCGCCATATTCTGTCGACCATAATTTCAATTTCAATAAATTTGCCGCAAAGCTGATAAAAATAAAATCCACTAAAGATATTTCAAAAGTGGAAGCCAAATCCACTCAAAATAAATGTTGCTGCAACATAAAAGCATCGGAGACAAAACGTAAAATGAAAAAGTAAATACATCCAAAAACCTAAAAATGAAAGAAAATCCGTTGGAGCAAAGAAAAGCGCGTCGCCGAATAGGCAGCGCCGGAGGCAGGTTACACAGAAAGTGGGAGACAGGCGCGCGTGCGATAAGCATACCTCGACTGTGAGTGCACAAGTATGACAAACATACCTATAGTATATACATACATAAATACGCATTGCTAGAGAACGTATGCACTGCAGTTGTTGTGGTTGCGGCTATTTTGGAGCAAATTCAGGCACACATACATACATATATAAAAGCTGTCACATTTGTGAAATGCCACTTAGAAGGAACGGAGTGCAGCGAAAGGGACATGGAGTACCAAAACATAGAACCGCATACTTAATCAAATTACTGATTAAACATTCACCAGGGAAATGACTTAGTAGATTTGGGTAGAAAAAGTTCAAAAACCTTGTACAATAGTTAATAATAAACAAATGTAAGTAGTAAATTAAATCAAGTATCCCACAAAGATCAAGAAATTATCACACAACAGTCACGAGTCATGGCATGCATTCAAACAAATGCGATGATTAATAATATTATAAATACATGGTGAGGACAGACGCAAAGTGTCGCGCTTAAATTATCAGTGAAAATTACCAAGTATGGCTGTAAAACACACACATTACACACAATATGTACGCGAATTTTTATTATAGCATGGTACATGTACTGACAACACGTTATGAGCCACCGGCTACAACATCAACAACACAACAACATTGGTTGAAGTCCTATAGGGAGCATGTGAAGTACTGAAATAAATTTTTAGTAGTTCTAGTAGTAGTAGTGTGTATGCAAACTAGTCCGTAAGGGACCCGAATTTCACTAGTTGGTAAAATACCAAATTCAAGCATGAACGAAAGAAAGAAAAAAGTTATTTTCTAGCTGTTGAAATCTCGACGCCATCTTTGTTGTAAGAAGTAAACAACGAAGAGAACAAAAAAAAAACGCGTAATTGTTGAACGCATGAATAATCATTTTGATTATGCAAATTTTCCTAAAAATCATGTCGTTGTGTTAAATTATTCTTTACCTTATGTGTGCACACGTTGTCACAAGCGAAAATTAAGAAAATTGCAGTAAAAAGCCACCACCAAATTGTAAACAACGAACAAATGTAAACAAACGGCTTATGTCAAAATCGCCCTACTTTTTTCATAAGTGCGATTATAACGGGCCACTCTTCTGCTGTCGTGATCTTGTCTTTTTGGTTCATGAAATTCAAGTGGTGTGACAAAATACGCGGTCTTGCTTACAAATTGTTTATCGATATTATTACCCTTATCACTCCATCGATATTGTTATTACTTTTGTATCCGTCACTTGAATATTATCGAAATAGTTACCGTTATTGAAATTTTCGTGCCTTATGTATAATTATATATGTTATTGTATCAGTATTACACCGAGACAAATTGGGCACATGAGCTGTCTTAGATGGCTTTAGGAAAATACTATTTGTTAGACTAGGTGCAGTTAGGAAAGCGTGTTGGAATACGCAAAATCTCCACTTGGAGCTGTATTTCTTATGATTCGATTTCTTCTCTACTTCCTACCGACAAGCTCAGCAGAGAGGACTTGTTGATAAAATCCCGGTAAGAAATCTTTCTCCCACTTTGTTCAACTTTAAAAGCTCATTTGTTTCGGCGGAAGTATACTCGTCGATTTTAGAAGGTAGATCACAAAGAGTTACGTTGACGTGACTCAGTGATGCTACCGACGCGCAACATTTCAAAAATTGTTGACTTCACTACTTTGGAGCATACCGCTTTCAATTCCGCTTCTCGCCTTTCCATTTTTGATACAACTACATTAACCAAAAGTTTTTGGGGAATACTGCTGGAGTGACAATTCTTCGCCAGATATAAGTCTGCGTCATTCGGTGTATGTTATATACGTGAGAACGAAGTTTGGAACATCGGTGAAGGATGGTGTTATCCTTTATTATTCGTTCTTTCCTAATAGGAAATCCTATAAGACTCCTGAAGCAGAAGTGCCAAAACTACGTAATATGATCTACGCAGGCAGCTAAATAAGGCTTTGATCGCTTCATATACATAGTCGACTCATATTCATTATATACTTAGGTTAGTTTCCACAATTTCCATTCCCTTCATCCCTACTGTTGCGTTGCTTCTTTTCTTTTTAGCTTTAGGCCAATATGTGCCCTATAAACTACTGCATGTATTCCGGTAAATTCTATTGCTTTAACTATAGGTTGCACTAGCGCTACTATCTACAAGTATAATGTCTCTACGGCTGATGATATATGCGTCGCGATATAGGTTAGAGGTTTAACTCACCGGCTCACAAATCATACATCCTATCTTCCTGAAAGCCCCATACTATAATATTCCATCAGGTAGCAAGTAAGGACATGGTTTGTTGGTTAATAGAAGCTTTGTCAAAGCACTTGCCCAGGACCCAATTAGCGCTGAGAGCACCATGTTTACACTTTCGCTGGGATCCCTGAAAATATCTGTTTTCATGATCCATTCAGTGTCGTAAAACCATTTGAATTTGTCAATGAATATATGTTGGTAGTGGAGCATTTGTAGAATCTTCCTAGTGTATCATGCCACACGCAAAGGTAACATTACACCGTTTTTTTAACTTCCTCTATATTTATTCTACCGCGGGTTGTACGCCAGGCCCATTTTGGCTGCGTGTACACCAGTGGGCCAATGCCCCGTTATCGTGGCTACTAACCTGTCCGTTTCTTTCCTCGATCCTTTTGGAAGTTCCCCTACCTTTGGTTCGTCATAATGCGGAAACACATTCCGCACAGATTTGCAGGTTTGAAGGCTCTTCCAACGGGTATCAGCCATCGGCGCTAATTTTAAGTGCAGTTCCCTTCTGATGAGTCCCGTGGGAAGTTTATTGTTTCTGCCTCGGATTCATCAATAGATGCTCCGGCCTTAGTCAATTCATTAGACCTCTCATTTCCGCATATATTCCTATGGATTTCTCCCACATGAGAAAGATGTCTATTGTATCGGCTGTCGAGCTTAACGTGCATTTACAATCTCGTGACTATTTTGAGCTTTGTTACCATTGAGGCAATTGCCAGAAGTGCCGCTTGCTTATTTTAGGAAATGCATGCTTTACGTACTCCTTCGCAGTTTCTTTCTAACGCTTTTCAGGCTCTCCTGATTCTCACTACTTTCGCTTGGAAGATGCTAGCAAAGTTAGGTATACGGAGCGAAAGAGATGTAGAGTATATATTTTAGTGGAGTTCTCCTCGACTATCTTGCCCCTTCTCCAATCCTGTCTAGAAGGAAACATCATCTGAAAGTTTTCCTAAAATCTATCGTAGCAGGTATATAATCTGATTGTTTCTCTGACGCCTGACTCTTTGGTTTTGATTGCCGAGTTCGCAGTAATTTCACGGACATAGTACACTATGGGCAGTTGATGCAGGATCACATTAAGGGGAAAGACCCGCTACCGCCATCAGTATATCATCTATGTTACTATATACCTTCACTCCATCCTTGTTGGGATGCAGTAGAATGTCGTTCAGAGAGACAACCCATAGTAGCGGAGACGGGGCTCCTCTTGAGGAATGCCTCTATTTGCATAACGGAGCAGTGTTTCTGAACCTGTGGTTGATATTATGATTCGGTTTCAAAGCATTTGTTCGATTCACTTGTATATCGACACCTGAGTGGAACAGCGACCTATCACGGTAGCCAGACCTACCAGGTAGCCCTATCTCAGAAAACTTTTCAAAAACCCCATATTTCAGAATTCGGTTCAGAAAGGCCCTATCTCCCCTGCCGATTCAAAAACATATTTATTTTCAAACCATTTTCAGTTGAGATAGGGCGTTTGTGAACCAAATTCTTAGATAGTTCATTCTTGAAAAGTTTTCTGAGATAGGGCGTTTTTCAAACCAATTCAAAAAAAGGGCGTTCTACAAAATTTTTCTGAGATAGGGTGTTTTCGAAATGGCTTCCGGGAGAAGTAGCTCTTTCATACGGGGTCAGATATTTCCACCTTTACAAGAAATTGGGTAAGAAATTGTTTTGATTGTTTGGTTGTTGAAAGCTCCTTTATGTGGAAGAAGGCCACGAAAGTGATGCATTTACTTTTCTATGGTGCCCACAATTTCATGTAGGCCAGTATCTGTTGATATAGACCGTCGGGTTTCGTAGTTTGATTATATTATATCATTGACTTACGCCTAAGAATCTTCAAACATTTTTAATAGCGTTTCAGCGTATTTTGCATTGCCTTATTATTTCAAAATCTTTGAGATATGTTCAAGCTTCTCGAAGTTTAAGCGAATCTGTGGCCTTATTCTATGATGCCAAATTTCTCATTCGATATTCCTGGGTACAGATGTCGTTTGTGAAAATTTCAGCAGTTAAAATTTGGGCATGGGTAACTGGCAGAGATCGTAGTAGCCTCAACATCAATTCAGTTGCTGGTACTCTTATAGGATACTGTCTGATGCGTTTATAAGGCTAAATTACCAGAAATTTAAATTAAAACAAAAAATGGGTTCGAATTCGGTATAAGCTAATAGCCTGCGTACAGTGTAGTAGAATTATCTGCTGGGTACATGTAAATGAGACTACATTCAAATGCATGCACATACAGACATGCATTTGTACAAACAGCGATGACAACAAATGAATGGGGGAATGACTGACTGCTGCTGCAGTGGAAATTGTCGATTTAAGTATGTATGGAAAAAGGGCAGCTCAGTGGGGTACAACAAGCAACATATGTACGTATGTACAAGTACAAAACCGCGTATCAACAAAATGTAAAACCGCGTATGTGGGGTTGCATAAATTATTATCTAGAGAAAAAAACACTCATATTTCAAAATGGTTTCCTTTTTATCTCGCGAATGAAAGTTTCAGCGATTGATTTCGCATGTTATTCTATTCGTTATAATAGTTTTGAAATCAATTGAATTTAAGACTAAAAATATGAAAATAAAATTTTAGTTTAAAAAACTAAAAACTCGCTTTTATTACAATGTGAACTAAAAATTAAAAAATAATTTATGGAGATACAGATTTAGTTTAAGAGGAATAGGAAGCTCCCTAACTTGCTTTAATTAAACTTTCAAACCAAACTGAAATAGGATTAAAGTAATTTTACCGGAAAACAAGGCGCGGGGTGTTTCTTAGATTTNAAACTCGCTTTTATTACAATGTGAACTAAAAATTAAAAAATAATTTATGGAGATACAGATTTAGTTTAAGAGGAATAGCAAGCTCCCTAACTTTCTTTAATTAAACTTTTAAACCAAACTGAAATAGGATTAAAGTAATTTTACCGGAAAACGAAGCGCGGGGTGTTTCTTAGATTTTACATATAGCCGTGTAATATTACTAAACTGAAAATGAAAAGTTCAAAACAATTTATATCAAGCACCCCACGTTTTGTTTTCCGGTAAAATTAATTTGATTGCCAATTACTTTAATCCTATTTTAGGTTGGCTTTAAAAGTTTAATTCAATCAAGTTAGGGAACTTCCNGATTGCCAATTACTTTAATCCTATTTTAGGTTGGCTTTAAAAGTTTAATTCAATCAAGTTAGGGAGCTTCCTATACCTCTTGAACGAAATCTGTATTTCTATAAATAATTTTTTTTTTTTTTACTTTTTAGTTCACATTGTAATAAAAGCGTGTTTTAGTTTTTTAAACTAATATTTTATTATACAGCAATCGCTTTTTTGGCTAGTATATTTCAGGACGAATGCATAAGGCTTGAGCCAATTTTCAATTATTGGCAAAAAATGCTAGTTACGCGGTTTTGCAGAATGACGACACGCGGTTTTGCACTTTAAACGACGATATGTATATATGTATACAAGCAAGCAAAGTAGCAACAGCTCCGGCATTTCGACGGCCGTAGCGACAGTGGCGACAAGTATGATTCATTTTTATCAGTCTGTCGGTGGAAGGCAAAGAGCAGAAGTCACAACGGCTGCAGTCCATTGAATGAGTCTAACCCGCACTGACACTGAGCCGAGTCGAAGCTTTGGTCGCCAACAGCGAGTTGTTGTGCCACGCTGCCAACGTTTTAACTAGAGATAATGACACAAAAAGCACAGGAGGGTAAAGGTAGGGGAGCCAGCCACTTGTGCAGCAAATGTGTGTGAAACTAAGAACAGAGTCAGTAATTGCAGTATTAGTAGAGAAATGGTATAAGTGGGGAATTTACATTTGACTTGTCGTTTATGCCGCGCCGCGCTGCAACGGCTGCAACGACACCAACAATTTATGTTTGCACAGATTTAGAAGTGTGAACGTGTAATTAATGCGAAAAAGAGGAAATTGTGAGCAAATCTGAAACTTGACCGCAAATGGAAAGTTGAATGGCAATGGGGAGGGCGTTAAGGATGCTGGAGTTCAATTGGAATCGAATCATTGGCAGTGCTGAACAGATAATAAACGTTGTCTCGCTGAAAAACAAAATAAAATAATGGGAAAGGAGTATACAAGCTGGGATTTGAAACCCGCGGAAGTCTTCAAACATTCTTCTTCTTCTTATTTGGCTTTAAAACGTTCGTCGGTCGAGACTAAAAACTTGATCTTGTAATTGTGTTCGTAGGCGCCCTTTCTTTCGTTGTCCACCCATGGGGCCGAATCGAAAGTTAACCCATCAGTCATGCGTACAATATTCCCTAGCCAGCCTGCCATGTTGTTGTTGTTGTTGTAGCGGCACTACTAAGCGCCGCCTATTTCGGTACATCCTTCAATCATTGTCGTCAAGCTCAACTAACGGCAGGCCAAGGAAACGGGCTGTTTCAATAGGGTCGGACCAAAGGGAGAGGAGCTTTAGTTAAATGAGATTGAGCTGGAATGTGAAGAGGTGGTTGGTGTCGTGTGGAGTCTCCACATGCCGGGCGGGATACTGGGGTCTAGTGTGGACAAGTAGCTGTTGAGGCGGCTACAGTATCCGGACCGTAACTGAATCAGGGTAAAGCGGGTCTCTCCTGCTGCAGGTGGTGATTGGGCTTCGATCACGGCATTCATAGGCCGGGAGTCGTGGTAGATGGTGACCGACTCCCTATGAATGTCGTTGATCGCTCGTCGGATCTAGTTGTTGGTCTATGTATGTCCGGACCGCGTCCTTGTAAGGTTGTAGGTCTTTTGGGGAGTTCGCTTCTGTGGCACCCCGCCAGAAACTGATTACAGAGCATTTTGTTGTGCTGCTTTACGGAGAGCATTTGCATCTCGCTGTGTAGGTGGTGCTCAGGTGACATCAGAAGGCATTCTGTCTCTGTCCGGAAAATCAGTTGATTTTTTCTGAAATACAATTGTGTTTTTCTGATATTCATTTGGCCTTTTCTGAAATACATTTGAGCTTTTCTGAAATACATTTGGCCTCTTCTGAAATACATTTGAGGTTTTCTGAAATACATTTGAGTTCCATAGAGAGAATCCATACTGATGCTTCGCTGGGGTTAGGTGATAGGTGAAGTACGGGAGTAGCAGAGCCTCTAGTGTATTCACGACCGGGGAAAGGAGCGTTATTGGGTTATAAGTCTCCCTTTCTAAAAAAAAAAAAAAAACAAATTAATCCGGTTCCCACACATCAGGAATGATCAGAGCGGCCATTGACAGGTTGAGGACCCCCGTTAGGTATGCTACTCCCGCGGGCCCCAAATGTTTTAGCATCAGCACACAGATTCCGTCGGGTCCAATGTCTTTGGAGGCTTTCGCCTTCCCGATGGACCCCTTCATTTTGCCGATGGTGAAAACAAGTGGTGCACTATTTTTGGGCAGTTTGTGCAACCTCCTGGTCACTCATCGTTTGGCCTTGTAAACCGAAAGGCGAAGTGTAAACTGTCGGCTAATATAGCTCGCGCATTTATTTGGGTGCGACAAGGAGCGACCATCGAATGAAATGAGGATCCTTCTTGTAGTCAGAATATTTCGATAGTTGCTCTCACTTAATTGGAGCCTTCCAAATTCAATGGCGACCCCAGTTTTGCCCGATTGCCTCCACTTTTCGAGATAGCAGTACTTGCAACTTTGCTTAAATTTTAACTAAAAAACTCCCCCAGTTTTGAAGATATTTTACTAAAATATTAAAAACCCGTTATGTGCAAAATTGTAGTAAAATAACTTCAAAACTGAGGGAGCTATTAATAAAACAGTTCAAATTTAATCAAATTTTCCAGTGCTGTTATCTCGAAAACCGGAGCGAATCTGGAATATGCCGTTGATTTTCGAGATTTTTTTCTGTCGCGGGTGTTGCGCATTTTCTCCCATATAACGCATGAACAATATCTATTTTTATATGGAAGAAAATAAGTAATACTCTCGGCCATTAAAATTCTAAAAGTGCTTTTATAGGACGTAAATACTTCAGAAGGCATTTTGGAGCAGTTTTTTTAAAGTCTTATATCCATAAAGTATTTGCTTAAGGTTTATATAAAATTTGTGTTATTACAACTTAAAATAGTTTCACTTAAGAAGGACTACCCGCAATGGTGATGAGGGTAAGGCGATTATTACTTTTCCTGGCGCAAGCATAAAGAACATTTTGCAGGCAAACATAAATTGAAAAAATAATAAGAGATTTTCAGGCAAAAAAAGGAAAGCAACCGACTTCAATACTCAAATAAAAATGTTGGAGTACTGTTTGTTGCTTGATCGGAACTAAACTAAATTATTTTGGTACCATCCCCGAGGTACAACTTTTCACCTCTCTGAACTTGGCAGGACAACTTTATCTCAAAGCAAAAATTCCTATCGCCTAATTTGCCGTTAATTACCCGTGAAAAGAATAATTTTGCCGCGGCACCTTCTGAAAACCAATAAAAGAAACCAGCTAAACCCAAACTAACTGAAACCAGCTAAACCCAAACTAACTATCTGATAATTTGCACGGAAGTTAGCAGGGCACCTTCTGAAAACCGATTAAGGAAACCAACTAAAGCCAAACTAACTATCTGATAATTTGNGCACCTTCTGAAAACCAATAAAGGAAGCCAGCTAAACCCAAACTAACTATCTGATAATTTGCCGTAAATTATCCGTTGTTTATCCGTGAAAAGAATTATTTTGCCGCGGACACATTTTAAAAAATATCGAGCAACTTCCACGGAAGTTAGCAGGGCACCTTCTGAAAACCAATAAAGGAAGCCAGCGAAAACCAAACTAACTATCTCATAATTTGCCGTAAATTATCCGTTGTTTATCCGTGAAAAGAATTATCTTGCCGCGGACACATTTAAAAAAATATATAAAACTCGATATTTTTTAAAATATGTCCGCGGCAAAATTATTCTTTTCACGGANCGATACTCGATATTTTTTAAAATATGTCCGCGGCAAAATTATTCTTTTCACGGATAATTTACGGATAATTAACGACAAATTATGCGATAGGAATTTTTGCTTTGAGAAAAAGTTGTCCTGCCAAGTTCAGAGAGGTCAACTTTTCCGTAAAAAAAAAAGAATTGTCGAAAACGGTTCACGGTTTTTGCGAAATTTTAAAAACTGGCAACAATAAAAAAGCAACAATAATTCACAAGGCGAAATTAGCACGGTGCGTAGGCAACTGACTGAGGCAATGGGATCGTCGGTTAGAATCTACTGAAAAAAGTGTGATGAGGAAATTTGGTGATTTCCGAAATAGCTATCACTTCTACCATTTTTTCAAATTATTGTTGCTTTTCCACAATAAGTTTCTCATTCAAAAGGCCTCAAGCTCAATAAAAATTGTTGAATATTTAAAAAAAAAATATTATATTTTTTCCTTTGTCGAAAAACTTCTTTTCAGAAAAAAATTTCATTATAATTTTTAATCTGGTAGCTTGATTTTGATGAAAAGGTCATAATCATAGCAAAAGTCAAATGGCTAAGATGGCTGCTAATGTCATTAAATTAAACCACCTTCTTTTTTCTACCATAGGTAAAATGATTTACTTCGGAACGAATTTCAGTCATCCCTTGTCAAAATAAATCAAAAAATAAATGGCAACAACTTGTAGGGAAGTAGTGTCCGTAATTATATAGACGATAATGTACACAACAAAAATTATTCCGACAAATGAAAACCGGTAAATAATAATTTAAGTTTTAGGCCTATGCGGTTATGCCAAATATGTGGAAATGCTCAATTCATAAAACCATTCCACATTGCAAGAATATTTACACATGTATATATGTATGTACATAATAGATTCATGCTTACGTTCATTATAAATAAGCTGGAAACGCCAAACATCAAAATCACATAAATTACCCCTTCATTCCCCTTAATGATAGGCGCATTCGCGCGTTGTTAGCTCGTATTAACCATCTAATATGCTTGCAAAATATGCACACGTGCACGGAATTCGCAAGAAACACAAGCGAATGGAAGAAATAGATAACATTGTAGCACAAAACGACGACGGCAACACCGAAGATGAGCCCAAGTCACAAGCGTAGTTACCAAACAAAAGAGGCAAGATTGCAAACACTTGCAGAATGAATGCGCGGCAGCCGAGCACTTGTGCTGTTGTCAGCTACCAGCCAACCAAACGACCAAGCACTGAAGTAACTAAGTAGATGCGTGGAAGAAGGGTAATTCGGAACAAAGGTGCCCGACTGTGTTTTTTTGTATAGAAAGGCAAAATAAAAAGTAAATAAGAAATAAAAAGTGTATGTACTGCAGAAGATCAAGAATACCTAGTGGGCTGGCTGGCTACGTATTCGTCTTCATCTTTAGCTGCTTGACTAGTTGGCTGGCTATGCATACAGTTTGAATCGGTTGCTTGCTGTCTAGCTGACTTCTGCCTGCTTAACGCAGTCAAGCGCAGTGGTATTACCGCATATGCAGATATTAATGCAGTTGCAACAAAGGTGCAACACGCTAGAGCGATACGTCGCGGTTCCGCAAGCGGCGTTGTTGTCGTCCACGTTGTTGAGGTTTCTAATAACAATATTGCCGTAATACTGTCAGTTGTTCTATTGGGGCCATTGCCTGTTCTCGGGCGGCCGCCACTCATACTACTTCAAGTAATGTGGAAGACATGAAGCGCATGGTTGTATTTTGGGTTAGCCGCTGCTATGTTTGTAGTGCTGCTGCTATAGGCCACTTGCCGATGAGCTGGTGATTATGGCATACCTGTGTAAGTATTTTGAGTGCTTGTACGTACATATATATATATATGTACATACGACCAAACGTATGTATATTTGTTGCAAATACTTGCATATGAGCAATGTATATATGCATGCACTTACCTTCAATCCGTACACAGCTTCTTGCAGCAGTGGAAGTGGCTATAGAGGCGCTTGTGGCGGTGAAGTGGTGGCATTAGCGGTTTGTGCAACTACGCGTATGGAACTTATGGCGCATTGTAAATGTAAAAATAACAAATATGAATATGCATTCATATGTAGATACTTACATACGTACTTATGTACATGTTCAGTTTTTCACATGTGCATTTTTACATACTAGTATACTTCATATGCATACATATTTACTTGTATATTTGGGCAAGTCTACATGTGCTTACGTGTTTGGCAGCAAGCTCAAGTACTCGTTGTTACTTTTTCTATTTTAAGTTTTTTTCGTGCAAATATTCGCCCCACCAAAGAGTTTTTTTTTTTAAACTTGACAAAGGCAATACATAAAATGCCAACAACAAAATTTAAGTTCTAACTGCCAAAAAGCGTGTAAAGCGGCTCCAAAGTTAAGCTTACTCAGCCAACAAGCCGTTTCCCCTATTCCATTCGTTGATTTTTAGGGCATACTCGTAGGCGGAAATGTTTTCATTTCTGCCTTTTATTCACATCATTCTACTTTTTTCATACCTTTTCCCATAACTATAGTAATAGCATATATGCCATGCGTAAATAACTTTATAAAGTTGTTAGTTTGCAAAATGCTGACGATAAAAACATTAATTTGTAGTTGCTGCTGTCTTTGTTGCCGTATGGTAGTTGCTATATTGCGCTTCTTTAGGTGCCACCGGAACCGTACAACGGAAATTTGAAACCCGCTAAAGGAAAACTAGCACCAACAACCACAATTATGTATGTAGATACATATATACATAACGCACACCATCTTCAAAAGAGGCACAACTCAAAAATCAGATCCAAAAATATAACTGCTTGTGGATCGTGCAATTAATACCAAAACAGGTATAGCGTATTTTTCTAGTTAGTGAACATAAAAATTAAATAAAAATAAAAAAAAATATTCGCATTACTAGGATATACATAAATCCTACAAACTTATTTATGCAAAAAAATTGACATAATTTTTTTTTTGAGTTGTGCCCCTTTTGAAGAACATGTGCGATATGTATGTATATATGCATAAGCCAAAAACTACTTATATTTGTTAAATATTAACAATAGACTACAGTCGCTCATTGCAACAATAATGACAATAAAAACAATGCCACAGTAGTAAGCTACAATAGATGCAGCTAGAGCACATAAGCGAGTGTGACAAAGCCAACATTTCAAAGGGTGTTCAAGTGAGTGGACGGACAACAACAAACAACATTACATACTACATGGTAATGCACACACGCACTAGCTTGAAATATTGCAATGTAACTAATAAGCGGCTGAGCAACTAAGGGGCTAGAATAACCAAGTGGCTAAATGACTGAGCTTGTATACGTCAAAACACTCAAGCAATGCCCAAATCACTACGTCTTTGTGTCAATAACTAGTTAAACTTTGTGATGTGGCGTTGGACTAAACGTCGCAAGAGGGTTTTGCAAATCCGATAACGTCAAATATCCATATGCGTGCAACTACAAGCGGAAGATAGCCTTATTTGTATATGCATACATATGCTGATATACATACATAATAGGTATTCAAATATAAAAACGCTGATTGACTTAATATAATGACAGGCTTAATACATGCACCTTTTCATATTCGTGGCATAAGAGAGTTCATGAATTTGGTGTCAAAGTTTTCCATATTAATTGAGCAGTCAACATAAACCTACTAATACTTCAGCGGTTTAGACACCATTCTTCCAATGATCTACTTAGAAACATCAAACATTTAATCGAATATTGATACCTACATATATGACAGTCCACTAGAAAGACTACGATAGATATACAGATGTATGTACATACAAACATATGCATCGACGAGAGTATCAGTTTTTAGAGTACTAAGTAATAAACTAGTAATTTAAAAACAATTTTTTAAAGACAAGTCCTAAATATAAAACAAACCGGACTATAAACACCGTTTTCCAAATATCTCGATTCCTGCACCACCTATCGAGTAAATTTTTTATTTAGTTATTCCTTTTTATGTAGGTAATATACATTCTAAATATGAACCACATCGGTCCATAAATACGGGTTTTTCAAATATCTCAACACCCGCGCCACCTTTCAGAATAATCCATCTTTCACATTGCGTTGTCATCGGGTTCTGAGCTAAGTTTAAAGTTACAAGAAAGCGATGAAAATGAAGTATTTTTTCCTATTTTAATAAAACAACAATCGAACAGCTTTCGTAAATGACGTCGAGATTCTCGCATCTCCAGTACTGGATCTATCCTGATTATAAGTACATATGTACATATGTATCGCACGTTTAATAATATACAGATGTAATTCAAAATTTACATTTTTTGAGATTTCATCATACAATTACTAAGCTTGATAAGACTTAACTTCCCAATAATAGCGAGGATATGGGTCTTTACAATCTTTACATCTGTCTTTTGGTATATCAACTGTATGAATTGATCAAACTTTGATTGCGTTTTCCCACAAACTTAAAATTTTGAAATAATTCTGTATATCATTAAACGTGCGGTATGTACATTATATTCCGATCGAGAAACATCTTCAGCTTTTCTCAAAATTTATGAAGGGTTTTAATAACATAAGTAAAAAAAAATTATTTAGACAACAGCAATCTCAATTGTAATGTTTTTAATATATACATATTAACCCTTTAAGGGCATGGGCGGATAAAAGAATAGGGCTAATCTCCGAGTCTTACAAAGCCTTAGCACGGTGCACAGATTGCACGGTAAAAACGGGTTTTTGTATAGGACAGCTTTGTAAAGACTAAGAGAATACCCCTAAAGTTATATTTTATCTGGCAATATATCCTTAACATATCGTTTTCAATGCCCAAGACATGCATGGCACTTATCAGTGCTATACAATTTGTATAGCTGGTTATAAATAACTTTAACAATGTGTCCTTAAAACAGAATCGAGTCAACAATAATCAAACGACTAAGAAGCGCAAGCCGAACGTCGACAATCAATTAATACAAACAAATTCACATTAATAATGCATCTTAAGGTTGAAAAATCAATTCATATGTTTGAACTGCGATGGGGGCAGCAACCACCGAGAGTTGGCTGTAGGTTATTAATTTTGGATTCTATTGGAACTGACAATATAGTGTATAAAAATAAATAAAGTCAAGTATTATCTATACCAATTTCTATAATTAAAAATAAAAGTTACTCACCAACTAATGGAAGTGAAGGGGCTGGATAAAACACAGTGCTTGCTGCACTATAAAAGAGAGTAGGAGGCGAACTTCAGAATGACATTACTGCTGGTGGTAAAAATCACGCTTACATCCGGAATTCGGAATGCCAACTATCCAGAACACCACAGACGTTGTTTAAACAGCAGCAGAGTTAGCGGAGATGAGGGGAAACGTAACAGCAGCTGACGATAATTGCTGCGATTGTAAACCAACTACTTTGTTGCCAATTTTTGGCGTGTTTTTTTTTGTTGTTTTGTATACTTTTCTTTGCACTTAAAAATTATTTGCACATCTCGAATGACTCTTCCTTCTTAAACCAGAATATGTTTTTCCCTCATGGAATTTTAGTGGAACTGGGAATTCGTCCACTTGCTTTTCTGTCCGTTGATTAGTAGTTTTGCTGTTTCTTCTCGCTTTCTTTTTCCACGGAAATTTCTTCAACTCTGCTTATTTGGCCATACCATTATGGCCGATTGCAAGAAAAAAATTATTGGGCGAATGAAGAAATGAATAGATATGTAATAATAAAAAAAAGGAATCGCGCACTCAATGACGTACAGGAACGAGAAATGGTGTCTGACAAATCGTAATTCCACAAATGCAGCGACTCAAATATCTTCGCGAAATCAAACAAATCCACAGATATTTCACATCTAATTTATACTAGTGCACTGCTATATATAAGCTAAAAACCAAAATTGTAAATTTAGCTTCTACTTTCACGGAGCAGTTGTTCAGTCGAGCTTAGCCATTTATTGGAGCACACAAACACATCATGGAAAAAAGCGAACTGCACTGCGCGCTGCTGTCACTGACGAAAAAGGTTGCAATAGCGTGGGTGCTTGGACAGAAATTTTCTGAACTTCTTCATGCGGTTGCTGCGGTGCTATTCATTAGATGCTATATATTATTTAAAAGAAACCACGTCTATAGTTAATTTCGAAAAGTTTAATATTGATTTTCACTATTTACCATCAAATTTGTTACAAAAGAAAAACTAATAATTTTTACAATTCCTTCAAGCAACACTGGTATGCAGACAGATCTCACATTTCGTAGCGGTTGTCAAAATGATTTTAGGTACGGTTGACTCTTTCTTACATTTTTGCATAACAAAGCTTGCTAAAAGGAGATAGACATATTGTTCTGATTAGATTCCAACAGAGTTGCATGTTTGTCTTTTTTCAATGCACAGTGTTATTCAAACTGTTAATTTGAAAATTGAATTTATTTGGTATGAAATGTTGACAGTATATTTGGAGAAAATTTAGTAGAATTTAATATTGTTATTGTTTAATATTGTTGTTATTGCCTTTTAAGTCATTGTATTATTTTATTAAGGAAACAGCAACCGAATGAATTGGATGTTTTGATGCTAGTGTATGCGGTGTGTTCAGTGCACTCCGGCAAATGTGCGTTTGGCAACAGGAGTACACTACAGGAAGTTAAAAAAAATATGACATACACTCAGGCGTTGATGAAAAATGAAATCAAGCTGCTTTGTAAATGAAAAATAAAATCTTTTACAGAAATTAGTAGCCAAAAATGTATGTAAACAAAAATAAAATCACAACTTAATGAGTATCTATGTATGTTAATTGAACAGATTGATGTCAAAGTAACATATGTATCGGAGTTGTGTATCTGTGAAATCATTTAAATTTTTAATCATGNGTGACCAACTATTTCGTCTGTGAATTGAAAAGAAATTTTCAATCAAACATAAACTGATCGTCGTTTCCGAATATTCTGAAAAGGGACACCGAAAAAAAAGCTGTTGACGTTATGGCAATTTCAAACGCATTTAGAGGAGCATAACGCGAGATGGTCAAATAAACAGCCATCAAATTCAAATATCAAAATTTTTTGATTTTCATCAAGCATAGCCGACAACGAGTCGGTGTAGTGTACGTGTAGCCGACAAAAGCCGACGACACCAATACACTTAAAGCGTTGATAAAGACATTTGATCGTCTCCGTGGCGCTTTATGTCGGTAAACTAATGGGACACTATTAATTGTTGTCATAAGTTTGTTCGCTATCAGTTATCCTTAGTGTTCCTTAGGGCCATTAGTGTTCATTAGTGCCACAAATAAATTATATATATAAAATAATATAATTCGTTTTATTAGTAGGAAAAATGTATAATTACGTGTAATTCCCAAAGTTTACGGAGTTTAGAAGCTCAACTTTTCTTAGATTCTTCACCGCCTTCATTTTCGTCTCCTTGTTCCTTTTTGACGCAAAGGTCTTGTGGCACAGCATTGTTGCATTTTTGCTGACACTTTTTTTTACGAAGTCCACTGCAGATTCGTAATTCATTTCCAACTTCTTGAATACTTGATCTGAAAATTCAATATCTAATAGAGCTGGGATACTATCGATAGTGTCGATACTTGAAAGCTGTCGTCACTATCGATAGTTTTTGAAAACTATCGATGTCGGTTTTAACGAAACTTCTCTCTTTACATCTCTTTTTACAAGCTTTTATTTAACTTCACTTGTATGTATGTATGTATGTATGTATGTATGTCCTGGAACTTTGCAGTCAATATTTAACAAACTTCCCGATGAGCTACAGACTTGAAACTTCAAACTTAGCTCAGAACTCGAGGACAATACAATTTAAAAGATGTTTTAATCCGCTAGGTGGCGCAGGAGTCGAGATATTTGTAAAACCCACATTTATGGTCTGATTTGGTTCGTATTTAGAACATTTATTACGTATATGAAAAGAAATAAATCCGAAAAAAAATTTTGCCGATAGGTGGCGCAGGAGTCGAGATATCTGTAAAACCCGCATTTATAGTCTGATGTGGTTCATATTTAGAACATATATGACTTATATGAAAATAAATAAATCCACAAAAAATCTTGCCGACAGGTGGCGCAGGAGTCGAGATATTTGTAAAACCCACATTTAAGGTCTGATTTGGTTCGTATTTAGAACATTTATTACGTATATGAAAAGAAATAAATCCGAAAAAAATTTTGCCGATAGGTGGCGCAGGAGTCGAGATATCTGTAAAACCCGCATTTATAGTCTGATGTGGTTCATATTTAGAACATATATGACTTATATGAAAATAAATAAATCCACAAAAAATCTTGCCGACAGGTGGCGCAGGAGTCGAGATATTTGGAAAACCCGTATTTATGATCCGATTAAGTTCACATTTAGAATGCATATTGCTTACATGAAAAGAAATAGCTACACAAAAAATTTTGGCAGTTATGTGGCGCGTGAGTCTATATAATTAAAAATTCGGCATCTGTGCTCAAATTTGATTTATATTCAGAATAGGTGTATTATCTATTTAAATTGAAATTGAACTTCAAGATTTCAAAAGACTAAAAAGTAGAAAATAATATTATAGTTAAAAAAACTAAAAACACGCTTTTATTACAACAAGAACTAAAAAGTATAAAATAATTTGTAGATATAGCGATTCCGTTTAAGAATAATAGGAAGTTCCCTAACCTGATTTAATTTAACTGTTTTAAGTTAGCTAAAAATATGATTAAAGTGATTGATCCGTAGTTATAGTCAAAATAAAGTGCACTGTAAAGTTTGTTGCAGTTTTTTTACAGACACCCCATTGAAAGTTATGCCAAAAAGCTGCAACTAACTTTACAGTGCACTTTATTTTGACTATAACTACGGATCAATCACTTTAATCATATTTTTAGCTAACTTAAAACAGTTAAATTAAATCAGGTTAGGGAACTTCCTATTCTTCTTAAACGGAATCGCTATATCTACAAATTATTTTATACTTTTTAGTTCTTGTTGTAATAAAAGCGTGTTTTTAGTTTTTTTAACTATAATATTATTTTACATTAATTACATTACATTCATTTTTTTCATCCAAGCAAATTCCCAATACAGTCGGCAAACAAAAATTTTTAGTTATTGGAATTTTTAGCAAATATAAGCTTACACTGAGTTATAGTAAAATTTAATAAGCTATAAAACAACGTACAAAAAATTTTTATAGAAATTCCAATTAAAAAGCTTGAAATTTTAATGACTTTGTAGTTTTTTATGTTTTGTACAACTTTTATTAAACATCAGTAGACACTTAACAAACAAAAAAATAGTAAAAACTGCTAAAAATGCTGTGGTGCTATTACTTTGACCAGTACTTTATTCGTTTTCTTATAATATAGTGTAATGTTAATAATTTCCTTCGTCCGGATTTTGATATGCGCCTCCGTATTTGATCTCAGTTGAACTTGTTTAAGCATGAGTTGTCAATTTAAATGAATATCTTTTGTTTTGTTTGTTTTGTAGTATTAGAAATGTATTATTATAGACAATTTCACTTATTTGCACTTCAAAAGGGACAAACATATGTATATTATATGTATATGTATATAGAAAGTTATTTTAGATGCACTCAAATTTAAACAAATTTATATAATCTCTTTAATTTACAAAGTAATTTATAAATTTTATAAATTCGTTATTTAATTTTCAAGCAATTTAGCATTTAAAGTCAATACCTCTCGCGACGATAGTACTATCGGATACTATCGATGTTTTCAACTATCGTTTCGAAAACTATCGAGTGGCGGTACTATCGATAGTATCCCAGCTCTAATATCTATAGTATTCGTTTTCGAAATTTATTTTACAGTAAATTTAGTCTTCACACTTACTGCAATGGCAATCTTTGTTTTGTTAATTTCGTTTTTGGGATCAATATTTTTTGATTTGTGCAGGTTTGCAGTTGTCCCAGTCCATGAGCTAGTTCTTAATTCTTCTTTTGTAAAGCGTATGTCTAGTACTTCGTTCACAAAATTGCCATCGCTCTTTTTGCGATTGCATCTGGCAAACTTTGATAAGTCATAAGGTGGACAAGGAGGAAGCTGATCGCAATCCCCTTGTAAATTTTTCTGCAAAATTAAAAAAAAAAACGCATACGACAGAGAAGTTAAAAAAGAGAACCGCATAAATCATATCTATATCTATAATACCGTGCGACAGTAAATTTTACACACGAAAAAATCAATATATTCACAAAACGGGGACCAAATGTAGTAAAATTTATATAGAGGGAAGAACAGTTTTAATAATTTTTTTTGTTTATATAAATAGAAATTTTTGGATTTCAGAACGTATAAGTTTTCTGGCAATTTTTTAAAATCTGTTTGTAATTTTTTTTAATATTTTATTTATAAAAAAAGGAATTTTTTTGATTTTAAGTGTTTTTTCTCAAATTTTTATATACGAAGTATACAAATATGCATACCAGAAGAAAGGGCGTTTAATCGCCTTTACAAAGATACCGTTTTTTTTTTGTTTTTTGTTTAAAATATTTTTTTATAAAAAAAAGTGTTTTTTCCGTTTAGGTGTTTTTTTCTAAAATTTTTATATATCAGAAGAAAGGAGGTTTGATTGCATTTACAACGATATCAATTTTTTGAAAATCGGTTTACATATTAGTCCTTGATATATATATTTTTTTCAAAAATAAATATGGGAAATTTCCAAGGATATTCAAGGATAAAGTTTTAAAATGACATTTTCAACACTTATTCGTCCTGGTGCACCAAAATATATTATTTTTTTTAATTCTACCGAATTTTTCCTTTTAATTGATACCCATATTGTTACTCTACAGTGCACGAAATCTTTTAAATTATTTTTTTATTCCATCATATCCCAGAAATTTCAAAGCACTTAAAAAAAAATCCTGACGTCAGAGAGAAAAATTAAAAATGCAGTTATACTAAATTTGGCTGCTAGTTTTGTGAATATATTGACGTTTTCGTGAGTTTTTAAAATTTTTGGTTTTTGTCGCACGGTGTAATTACGAACTCTTTACCGACGTCAATTTCATTTGAATTACATCATTGCTAATCATTTCCGATACCTGCAGAGAACATAATAAAATTTAGCAATTTCTAAATGATTCCTCATTTATGACCAACCAGCAGACCCGTGCGCAGGAATTGTTCCAGGTGGGCGACGGAGCTTTGAGTTATTTAAAAAATCACTGGTATAAGCCATTTACAAAAAATGCTGAATACTTTCGTTAATCTATATATATGTATAAATGTGAATGTCTGTTTGTTTATTACCTTATAACTTTTGAACCACTGCACGGAATCGCACGAAACTTTGCACTCTTATTTTACAAATATGGTGTCAATTTTGCGTGGGGCGTGGAACCTTCCATAGGCCCGCAAACTTTTAATCAGCTATACCTTCGGAGCGATAAGTCACATAAACTTGAAATTTGGTATGCAAACATATGAATGATAGGTGCTTATAGTAAGGTTTATAATATAGGTGTGACATTTTTTAACACCCATAACTTCGGAACCACAAATCATATGACTCTATTAATTCCTTTTGATATGCCTTTCGAATTAAAAAGACCTCAGCTTCCAGTTCGCTTAGCTTTTGCAATGACAATAAACAAGAATGCTCTAAAGTGAAATCCGAATGCCCACCACGTTGAGTGGGGCAGCACCGACATCAATAAACGGAGTGAGTCCTTACTTGAGCATATTATAAGTGAAGATCTGTATATTAGCAATGTTGGGCAATGTCCACATTTGTTACTAGAACCAGACAGGAAGTCCTTGACCTGCCTCTCAGTAACGATCTGGGTAATAATCTGATTGGAAAATGGTGGGTGTCTTCGGAAACTTCCTTGTCCGCTTTCGGCTGGGAGTGCAGGCCGGAGCAGTGACTCCAAAGAGGAACCCAAGAAACACCAATTGGGATAATTATAGGAAATGACTAGATTTTAACCTACCCGGGTTAGAGAGGGACCACAAAAAAGGTGGCTGTATGACATTGGAGCATAAAGTTAATAGGCTAACAGATATAATGACAGATACCTTTAACTATAGCTGCCTCGAGACCCAACCAAGAGGGAAGGGGAAAACAGTGTGTTGGTCTCGGGAACTCTCATCCCTTCGGAAAGACATGCGCAGGCTGTTCAATAAGGCTAAGCGCACGGGATGCTGGGCAGAGTATGCGGCTAGTCTAACAAAGTACAGCAAGGAGATTAGGAAGGCGAAGAGGGAAAGTTTCAGAATCTTCTGTGAACGCATTTTGAATACCCGCGAGGTTACATAAGGCTATAGCCAAAGGAACTATCGAATCGAAGTTTGCGCTTAAGCTTGCAGATGGCACCTACACCGACAGTAGGGAGGAGAGGGCAACTGCCTTGATGCTGTCACACTTCCCGGAGGCCTCTAACCTTATGGCGGAGCTGGAGGTTCAGAAAACTAGGCCGCGACCATCTTATTGGATACAGGCGAGAAGCATCTTCACTCAGGCTTCAGTCGGATGGGCGCTGGCCTCGTTTGAGTGCTACAAGGCTCCAGGGCAGTGAAAGCGTAATACCGCATCTTGTGGACATAGTGAGAAGCAGTCTTGCCAAAGCGTATGTCCCACAGATGTAGCGAAGGGCGCGAGTAATCTTCATCCCGAAAGTGGGTAAAAGAGACTACTCGCTAGCGAAGTCGTTTAGACCAATAAGCTTAACCTCCTTTGTGTTAAAAGCAATGGAGAAGATTATAGATAACCACATCAGGTCTACCTTTCTGAGGAATATACCCCTGCCACCTGTCAGCATGCATACAGGGCTGGAAGGTCTACGGATACAGCTCTTTACCAGCTGACAACCGAGATTCAGGGGGCCCTCGATTGCGGTGAATCAGTGCTCTGCGCCTATCTCGATATAGAGCGTGCGTTTGACAACACGTCACACTCTGGAGTGCGCGGGGCACTGGAGAGGAGAAACGTGCAGCCAGCGATCTGCGATTGGGTGGATGCGCTCCTGCGTACAAGGATTGCTGAAACCAAGGTTGGAGACAGCGTGGTACAACTTCAGACAACAAAGGGTTGCCCGCAGGGAAGGGTCTTATCATCCCTTCTGTGGAGCTTAGTGGTGGATGAACTCCTTCAACTTCTCTCTGACAATGGTATCCGCTGCCAAAGCTATGCGGATGATATAGTAATAATGGCCAGGGGGAAGTTTGAGACCACTCCCTGCGACATCATTCAAAGAGGCTTAAGACGGACGAAGGGATGGTGCGATAAGTTAGGGCTTATCCGCCATCATTCCTTTTACTAGGAAAATAGCCCTTCCGGGCATGAGGAACATAACCTTGGAGCGGGTCGTGGTCAGCGTCGCCAGCGAAGTGAAGTATCTGGGACTAGTCCTAGACACCAAACTTCTATGGAAGAAACATGTGGACGAGATCATCTACAGGGCCACGAAAGTTTTAATGGTGTGTAAGCGTCCGGCGGGAAAATCCTAGGGTTGTACGCCCAGAATCCTAAGATTACTTTACATCATGATAGTACGACCAATGATCACCTATGGGGCGGTAGCTTGGGTGTACTCTACCCACGGTGAGACAATCGCTCACCAAGCTACAACGACTGGCGGTGTTTGTATAACAGGAGCGATGCGCACATTTGCGACGACGGCGCTGGAAGTAGTCCTTGAACTCGAGCCTCTTCATATAACCATAGAGCAGGCAGCCAAAAGAACTCTGCTTAACATTGCGAGAGAGGGATTTGGTAAAGGTAAAGTCATTTCCTCTAGGAGTATGGAGAAGCTAGGGTCCTAGCTCCCACTACCCCTGTTACCTAGAGATGACATAGGAAAGACCATAGTCTTTGAGAAGAAATTCAAAATAGAGCTTTGCAGTAAAGCGGCCTGGAGTGTCTCCGCTTACGACACATTACTTCAGGGTTGCACTCTGCACTGGTACACGGATGGCTCGAAGACCACAGAAGGAATAGGTGCTGGAGTTGTTGGACCCGGGGCCAGGATTTCTGTTCGTATGGGGAAATATCCGAGCATCTTTCAAGCAGAAGTTTACGGTATCTACCTATGTGCGGATACAATCATGGGTAGAGGGTATGAAAACGAGAGAATCTTAATCCTAAGCGATAGTCCGGCAAGCACTGAAGGCCCTTATATCCTATGAGGTCAAATCGTCGCTGGTCCTGGAGGGCATTGAGAAGCTTAACTCCCTAGGTAAACACATTAACATCAAGTTCACTCACAAGTTTATCAAGTCACTCTAAAAGAGGAGCTCAGGATAGAGAGGATCACTATGAGGGATCTAAACTGGCAAAATTCGTCAGGAATGCGTCAGGCATATAGTTTACTGGGAAAAAGGAAATTCCAAAGGTTAGTTGACCTCCCAAAAGAGCAGCTTAGAATAATAACAGGTATCCTCACAGAACACTGCAGACTGAGGGGGCATCTACACAAGCTGGGGATATGCTCGAGTGACGCTACCAGTGAGACACCTCTACACATCCTCACCGAATGTGATGCAGTCTGCAGAAGACGTGAGAGAAGTTTAGGCTCAATGTGGCCACAGCTTAGGCACATTCACTTCCTATCCCCTAAGGTACTATTAAATTTTCTCAAGGAATTAAGTTTCGAGGAGGTATTGTGAAGAGTGGAGGGCACAATAGACCACTAGGTCGCGGTGTAAACCTCATTTTATAATCTATCATCTATCTCGAACGATAGGGGACAAGAAAGATTCGCCTGCGGGCGAATTCGTCTCCGCTTACAATTTTCTACGTCGAACGATTGCTTTGTGTAGACTTTACGTCGATTACGTTGTATTCGTCTAGAACAGCGGTGGTAAATGAAATATTAAGGAATCTTTGTAGAATTTTATTATTTTTAATTTATTTGGTACACTTTATAGAAAATGGGCATCACCGTCTAATGTTATTTACTATTTTTGCCGTTCATTTGAGAGATATTTTGTGTAGTTATAACTTTATACTGGTAAACTGGTGGAATTAGCGGGCTCTGGAGTGTCGAGTAGTGTGTCAACGAACGTTGGAATGATACGAATTGGGGTAGCCTCTTGAATTGCGTATCGTTGCTGTACGCACAACGAATAGTGCTGACATGTCAGTTGCTGACAAATTATCAGAGGTGGACGCTGCTGCCTGTGTGCCGAAACCCTTGAAATTCCAAGCGCTGCGCCACTTGGTGCTGCGACCTTCGACATAGAAATGATGCGGTCGATCGTTTTTTCGATCTCCGTCAGCCGTGAATGCCGAAAGGGGCCCCACCTGTCATATTTATATTACGAATATAGCTCGCAATCTTTTTTTTGTACGGCTTATGAGGTCAGCCCATGTCTGAAGAAAAATTAACAAATCGTATTTTTGGTTATGTTACTAGAATCAAAGAACGTAAATCTATAAGAAGAGACAACACGTTACACCCAGAAAAAGGTTTAGTTATAATAACCAAGATTTGGTTATAGTGATCAAGTGGCATAGTTGGATATGGCGAAATAAATATATAGTTCACGAAAGTCTGCAATTTACTTACGACTTCTAGTTGGGACAAATGTATATTTGTTAATAATTACAAAACGACTACCTTGATTAGACAATATTGTTAGTTGAATAAAATCATTGTTGAGCAAATATAAACAATACTTTGGTTGATACAAGTTTTCAATTAATTTTGTGAACTTGCTGTAGACTTGAATCAGCTAACCGTTTATTATTGGGAAAAAAGTTTCAGTTTGACACAAATAAAAATTTACTCGATGTTTGTTGTGTTTACTTTCTTCTTTTATTTGCATATATTAAGCATAAAAATACGTACATATTTACATAAGTTAGTTACTAAAGTAAATAATACATATGTATATGTTGGTAAGAATTTCCTAAAAAACAACGATGAAACAGGAATAGTCGTGCGAAAACCCGGTCAATATCTGCTGGAAGTATACTGCTTTGCTTTTTCCTTAGCTAAATAGACACTTTCAAATTATAATTCACATGAATTATATATCCACTGAAAAACCCCGGTTGGCATCAAACTTTATATTTTTAATTAAACTTTAAACTATGCGCGCACCGAAACAACTCGCGATGATAGCAAAACTGAAACTGAGACAAACAAGTATGGGCATGTCATAGCACACATAGCGCAGCGATCGACATGCCATAGCTTACTGAGCGCTCTGGGACCACGTGCGTGTTTCGCCCATATACGAACAGCGGTAGCGGAGCAATGATTTCCACGCACAATGCAATGGTCGGCATACTAGCGCATTCAAACGATTCAATAAGTGGGACTGTGTGCATTGCTCAGCTGGCGCTCTTCGTATGTGCTCAGAGAGCGCTCAGCATTCTTTAGGGGTGGCTCACAAGCAGTGTTGCCGTTTTAGTCCTTTGGTGGCTAAATTTGGCTACCAAATTCTTTTTTTGGCCACAAAAATTTGAAATTGCCCCTAGCCCTTTTTTTAGCCCTTTTCAAAATTTATTCATCATTGACATTAAAATTTTTTATATGATTTTCATGAATTTAACTCTTCGCTCATAAAGCGAACGCCTTTCCTTTAAGGCAAATAAACTGTTCATTGTGTCGCTAGCTTAAGTGGTGGAAAAAGTTTGTTTATCGGTTGCTTCTTTTACCTTTAAGTAACGCAGAAGTTGAAAGGACGTTTTCTATAATAAATTTCGTTAAAAATAAGCACAGAAGTAAAATGAATTTTGCGATGTTAAACGCTTTATTAACTGATATGGCTTAAAAAATGTACAGAAATGTTGTCATGATTTTGATTTTACAGATGATATCGTCAGGTTAATGAGAAATGAACAAAATTGTAACGACGAAGAATCGCTTAGCGATGATAGTATTGATATAGATATAAATATTTAATGTGTTAAAAAAAATGTTTATAGATTAAATTATTTTACTATGAGTTCATTAAATGAATACTCTTTTGTTTGTTTGATACATACAGCGTCGGACAATAATAAAGCACCGACATTTTAATTCTTTGTAAATTATAACATAACATTTTAAAAATTTCTTTTACAAATGGATATTTTTCGAAGCATAGTTTGAAATTATTTAAGTTATTTAGTATTGTCCGACACTGTATATAGATATGATTCTAGTACTTATGTATTCTTAATGTGATCACATTTTTTTGTTTATGTAAGAAATTAATTTTTAAACTGTACATACATATGTATATGTATTTTTTTACGTTTCTGGGCCGTTATTTTATCCATTAACGATTTAACTATACTTTAAAATAGGTAAGTTGGCGGCCCTTAATATTCTTTATGTGTTACACAACAAGTTTATTTGTTGAATAAAATATTAATTCTTTCCAGAGTTCATTGTTTTTCTATATCATTAGTTATAGAAAATGTTTGCGTATATACTTATATATTTATATGTATGTAGGTAAAAAAATTTAGCTACCTTTTTTAGCCTGATTTTAGCTACCGCTAAAAATGTTTCGCGGCAACACTGCTCACAAGCATGAATATGTTCCACTCTCAAACCAAATCGTGGTTGCCTCAACTAAGATTTGGTAACTATGACTAAACCACGTGTTGAAAGAAAGCTTATCTGCATTAGCAGAGCTTAATAACATCCTTTTATGAACCATACGTTAAGTTGAATGGAATTTGTAGAAATATGCTTCAAAGAAATATTTATTAGTATTAACCAAACCCTTCAACTAAATTAACGATTTGTTACAACCTAGATGAATATTAGAAGCTTTAATATATTTAGTTATAATTACCAATCGATGGTAATAGTTCCCAATCCTTGGTAACAGTTCCCAAATATTGTCAAAATTCGGGAACTAAATATCTTTAGTTGTCGAAACTAATCCTTTTTCTCAGTGTATAATTGTAACGAGTGGAAACATCAGGAGCGTGCTTCTCTTTTGCCCAAATACGTTTTTTGTTTGTATGAAAAGAGAAGGCACGCTCCTGATGTTCACATTCGCTACAATTATTACGTGTTGTCTCCTCTTATAGATTTACGTTCTTTGCAAGAATATTCAGGATTTTTGCTACCAAGTTACGGTTGTTCGACTTTACTAGAAAGTCAACTTTTTACTTTTCGATAGACTCTGTTGAGTCGACTTTAAAAGTCGACTGATTGACCACGAAAACTCGAATTTTTTCGAGCTTTTTCTACATTGTAATAAAAAAACCGTATTATACACTGCATTTAATTCATATATTTGTTATTAATATAAGGGTCAAAATACGGCAAAAGTATCATGGTGGTATTTAAAATAATCTGTAATATAGTGAAATTCAATGCTGGGTAAAAGACAACCAGACACCAAAAGACAAAAAAAATTTTGAAAACTGTGCGTGTTATGCAGCAAGAAAAATGTTGGCTAGGAGTATTTTTAAAATTTGATATTTTAAACAGTGTGCGTTGTACCGTAAATTACGATAGTGTGAAAATGATTTTATTCAAATATACACTTTAAAATATGAATTTAAAATTTTACAGTGAAACTAATTGAACCATTTTGCATCCAAACTACGCACAAACACGAGTTGGTCTAAGTGCTTTCCGGAAATCCGATTTCTTAGCTTCGTTGCTATAAGCCCTGTATGGGAGAAAAGCCTTTCCGACGGATCAGAGGTGGCGAGTATTGGCAGAAATTTAAGTGCCACTTTATAAACATGGGGATATTCTCCTTTTAAAGTAGCCCAGGCTACTAGTGGATTAGGATTATTCACACGACTAATAATCGGCCTATTTAAATATTGCCGCATCTCAACTGGAATTCCACCAGCTACATCTTGATCGGTGTTTAAAATTTTGTCCCTTACGGATTGGTCAAATTCGAACCAAAGACTGTCTGTAGAGCCCGCAACGTTTTCCGAATTTGTTACTCGTTGAATATTGTCAATCAAAATTCTAGAATCAGCTGCCAAGAAATCGCACACCATTGATATTTTTATAAATATATACATACTTGCTATCAAAAATAAGTTTAGAGCAGATAGGGAAAACAATTACTTTACAAATTCTGAAAAAAAATCTGTAAAAATCTAATAAGACGTTGTAGCTTTTGTATGATGTAGTGTTAATATTTATGTACATTTTACAAAGGTTGTAGTTAAGAACAAATGCGTTTTTCAAATGTGTCATACATACTTTAAAATATAACTGTTAAAACTTAGACAAATATAAGAAATGTTTAACAATGTTTGTGTTCCAACACACAAGTGTTCACCTGTGCTTTTTTATATTTACAAAGTTTTTCAAGCTAAATTTTTCTATAAAAATATTCTCCAATTTTCATCAAAATTTCGAGCTTTTCAATCTGAAGCTTTACAAAATTTTTGTGTACGCAGTTTTATAGCTCATACAATTTTAGTAAAAAAAAGTTTGCTTGAAAACCGTTGTGAATATAAAAAATAATAAACACGTGATCACTTGTATGAGTCACTGTAAGTAATTTACAATGATATACGTATTTCAAAAATCCGCGACTTGACGAAATTTTATATGGTACACTCCAATGTGGCCGCACTCAGTAGTAAATTAAACCGATATCTTTTAACAAAAAACCTTAAAGATTTTGAAGTTAAAAGATTTTTCGAAGACGCTAAATGTGTTTTCGAAGTAAAAAATAACAATAATAGATTGGCGCTTACACAAACACTGAAGAGCAACACTGGAACAATAGAACGGAAAGTTAAGTTTGTGGTAATGCACTTCTTCAGTTTATTTACTTTATGGTAATTCAAACTTGCATTTCGCCTTACCGATGTTTAACTAAACGTTTGACCATAAAAATTTTAAGATTCGCATATGGAAACTCAGAAAAAAATGACCAAACAAAAATGAACTGGATTGTTCCAGTTTTGCACCCTCTCAGTAATTGCTGAATTTTATAATTCAAAGAGGAGTTCTAGCTCATTTCCTGCAATTTTGTAATCAAGGCGCGTGGAATTTTCGCTGTGTGTGCATTAAGTGCACATACCAAGCAAAAAGAACTTAAAGTTTTTGCAAAACGGTCAGAAAGGCCACGCTGTAAAGAAATAAATCATATCGGCCAAAGTTCCGTTTTATGGTTATCTAAACAAGCGATAAAAGGGCGGACCTCAGTCTGCAAGATCGAGAGATCACAAAAAATTGCAATTTGCCAGGCTAGGCATATTGGAGGGTCTCTAAATGCCAAAAAACTTTGGTTCAAAATCAAAACTTACTGTTTTATCACCACAAAGCAAGTGACTGGACATTATGTAAGACATGGGAACAAGTTATTGCAGCACAAAGATAAAGAGGAGAAAGCCCGCTTTGACATCCAGAAAAATGTTTAGTCAGAAACGCATTTTTACTAAGAAAAAACATTGGATTGGTATTATTTTGAAGCGGCAATTTGCAAGTTCTTCATAAACGACCACATTATTCCACCAAAATTTACTATTAATTAGGGCACGGCCCTAAATTTGTTAATTCTGTGCACCTGCATCAGAGATACGCCTAACGTCCCAAAATATTTAAACTATTAGGTTTGTATGAGTACATTTAATTATGTAGGGCCGTGTTACGCCTTAGGAAGTAAGAACTGTGTTTAAATCGATGTTTAAAAGAAAAGTGACAACAAATGAGCATTTTCAAAGAATTTGGCAATTTCTGAGGATATTTTTCGCAGGCTTTTATCAATTTTAACAGGACAATGATCAGAAATATCCTCCGAAACTCGGGCCAAATAGGTATAAATCCCAATTTTTTATAGTCATGGAGTGACCTGCGTAAAGCACAGACTTGATTCAACAGAAAACTTATGGAATTGTTTGAAAATGCCACTGTTAAATTGCGAAAATTCGCCCAATCGCATGCAAGTCCTTGGGCATGGCGTTGAGGAGAACCGGTGCGCGTTCTCAACAGATTTCGTCTAAAACCTGTGCGAAAGTATCCCAAGATGACCATACAAGCTAAAATATTCAAATTGGTTATGGCCAATGTATTAAAAGTCAAGCAAATGGTAAAATTTTCTGTCGGGTGCAAAAGTGGAACAATCTAGATGCTACGTTTTTTTGCAATTTTCTTCTTTATCGGCTTGTATTAATTATTGTTTTTATGGCCTTCTGATGAAATAAACATTGGAAATGTGAATTCCGAAACTAGATTACAAAAAAGTCTTCATATATTGCGAATATATCGCAAGAAAATTCACATTATGTATTACTGTTCCGGTTTTGCTCCTCAGTGTATGTTAGTNATCTTTTAACAAAAAACCTTAAAGATTTTGAAGTTAAAAGATTTTTCGAAGACGCTAAATGTGTTTTCGAAGTAAAAAATAACAATAATAGATTGGCGCTTACACAAACACTGAAGAGCAACACTGGAACAATAGAACGGAAAGTTAAGTTTGTGGTAATGCACTTCTTCAGTTTATTTACTTTATGGTAATTCAAACTTGAATTTCGCCTTACCGATGTTTAACTAAACGTTTGACCATAAAAATTTTAAGATTCGCATATGGAAACTCAGAAAAAAATGACCAAACAAAAATGAACTGGATTGTTCCAGTTTTGCACCCTCTCAGTAATTGCTGAATTTTATAATTCAAAGAGGAGTTCTAGCTCATTTCCTGCAATTTTGTAATCAAGGCGCGTGGAATTTTCGCTGTGTGTGCATTAAGTGCACATACCAAGCAAAAAGAACTTAAAGTTTTTGCAAAACGGTCAGAAAGGCCACGCTGTAAAGAAATAAATCATATCGGCCAAAGTTCCGTTTTATGGTTATCTAAACAAGCGATAAAAGGGCGGACCTCAGTCTGCAAGATCGAGAGATCACAAAAAATTGCAATTTGCCAGGCTAGGCATATTGGAGGGTCTCTAAATGCCAAAAAACTTTGGTTCAAAATCAAAACTTACTGTTTTATCACCACAAAGCAAGTGACTGGACATTATGTAAGACATGGGAACAAGTTATTGCAGCACAAAGATAAAGAGGAGAAAGCCCGCTTTGACATCCAGAAAAATGTTTAGTCAGAAACGCATTTTTACTAAGAAAAAACATTGGATTGGTATTATTTTGAAGCGGCAATTTGCAAGTTCTTCATAAACGACCACATTATTCCACCAAAATTTACTATTAATTAGGGCACGGCCCTAAATTTGTTAATTCTGTGCACCTGCATCAGAGATACGCCTAACGTCCCAAAATATTTAAACTATTAGGTTTGTATGAGTACATTTAATTATGTAGGGCCGTGTTACGCCTTAGGAAGTAAGAACTGTGTTTAAATCGATGTTTAAAAGAAAAGTGACAACAAATGAGCATTTTCAAAGAATTTGGCAATTTCTGAGGATATTTTTCGCAGGCTTTTATCAATTTTAACAGGACAATGATCAGAAATATCCTCCGAAACTCGGGCCAAATAGGTATAAATCCCAATTTTTTATAGTCATGGAGTGACCTGCGTAAAGCACAGACTTGATTCAACAGAAAACTTATGGAATTGTTTGAAAATGCCACTGTTAAATTGCGAAAATTCGCCCAATCGCATGCAAGTCCTTGGGCATGGCGTTGAGGAGAACCGGTGCGCGTTCTCAACAGATTTCGTCTAAAACCTGTGCGAAAGTATCCCAAGATGACCATACAAGCTAAAATATTCAAATTGGTTATGGCCAATGTATTAAAAGTCAAGCAAATGGTAAAATTTTCTGTCGGGTGCAAAAGTGGAACAATCTAGATGCTACGTTTTTTTGCAATTTTCTTCTTTATCGGCTTGTATTAATTATTGTTTTTATGGCCTTCTGATGAAATAAACATTGGAAATGTGAATTCCGAAACTAGATTACAAAAAAGTCTTCATATATTGCGAATATATCGCAAGAAAATTCACATTATGTATTACTGTTCCGGTTTTGCTCCTCAGTGAATGTTAGTGTTATTTTAAATAAAAATTAGAAAATTACAATTTCTAATAAAATACTTTCTTTAAAATAAAACAATTGTTAAATAAAAATAATACTTACTAATGTAAACGACGGCTACAAACTCTGATAATAACATAAACCTTTCCAACATTTCATAGCACGAATTCCACCTTGTCCTAACTTCTTGAATTAATTTTAGCGTTGTTTTGTTTGATGTTTCCCTTTCCATTTGCAGCTTTTCTAGTTCGGAGGTGGCGATTTTGCTTTTTCTAAAAAATGTTACAATCCTCTTCACCCGTAAAATGAGCTGTTTTATACGATTGTTGGTCGTTTGAGCTATTAAATCGTCTAATTTTTGACCACTATTTTCATCTTCTAAGTCCGCGTCGTTGTCGGGAACTTCACTGTAGTCTTCTTCCTCTGAGGGTAACTTACGATTATGAAGGGCAATACAAGCTTGACCAATATTGTTAATCTTATGAGCAAGGCAGCTGATATGCTTCAATGTACCAAACTCCTCTTTAGCAGCTCCAGATATATTAGAACCACAGTCGGTTACAATAGCCACAACTGAGTCGTAATTAATTCTCCAGTCTTCGCAGACTTCTTTAAAAGTGCACCGAAAGTTAGCTATAGTTTTCCTATTTGTAAGAAGCTTCGCACAAAGTTCAATTGATTGCACCTCTGTACCTATAATATATTTGGAGGTAGTAGCATTAAAAAATTGGTATTTTNAAAAAAGTCTTCATATATTGCGAATATATCGCAAGAAAATTCACATTATGTATTACTGTTCCGGTTTTGCTCCTCAGTGAATGTTAGAGTTATTTTAAATAAAAATTAGAAAATTACAATTTCTAATAAAATACTTTCTTTAAAATAAAACAATTGTTAAATAAAAATAATACTTACTAATGTAAACGACGGCTACAAACTCTGATAATAACATAAACCTTTCCAACATTTCATAGCACGGATTCCACCTTGTCCTAACTTCTTGAATTAATTTTAGCGTTGTTTTGTTTGATGTTTCCCTTTCCATTCGCAGCTTTTCTAGTTCGGAGGTGGCGATTTTGCTTTTTCTAAAAAATGTTACAATCCTCTTCACCCGTAAAATGAGCTGTTTTATACGATTGTTGGTCGTTTGAGCTATTAAATCGTCTAATTTTTGACCACTATTTTCATCTTCTAAGTCCGCGTCGTTGTCGGGAACTTCACTGTAGTCTTCTTCCTCTGAGGGTAACTTACGATTATGAAGGGCAATACAAGCTTGACCAATATTGTTAATCTTATGAGCAAGGCAGCTGATATGCTTCAATGTACCAAACTCCTCTTTAGCAGCTCCAGATATATTAGAACCACAGTCGGTTACAATAGCCACAACTGAGTCGTAATTAATTCTCCAGTCTTCGCAGACTTCTTTAAAAGTGCACCGAAAGTTAGCTATAGTTTTCCTATTTGTAAGAAGCTTCGCACAAAGTTCAATTGATTGCACCTCTGTACCTATAATATATTTGGAGGTAGTAGCATTAAAAAATTGGTATTTTTTGAAATTTGTTAAGAATAATTAAGATGGTGCTAGAATACTATATTTAAAAAAAATGCCTTACCAACTATAAAATGAGTTGTTACTCCCAAATATGACCTCCTCGTGCTCGCATGGGTCCAAATATCTGCAGTTAAACAAATTGACGGAGATTGGGACAATAATAAAGAAACCCGTTCGCGGAGCTCGTAATATTTACATTCCAGTCTTTTTGTTAGAGTCTACTCAGAAGGAATTCGATACAACGGTTGAAATTTTCTAACAAAGTTTTTTTGAAAACCAGTACGTTCAGGAGTGCGCAATAGTATATCATCCTTAGCGATCATAAATAAAAATGCGTTCGCCTCGCCAATATCTCGATGTCCACCAGCTAAAGAATTGTATTATTATTATTGTTAGTTACACAACTTTACTTGGTACCCGTACCTGATAATGAAAACATATTGTTTACACATTTATCTATAGATCCAGGAGAAGTGATCGGTAAAGATGTATAAGGAGAAGCAGTTCCACGTATCTCTTGACTTGCATCTGATTGCACTTCATAAGTGTCTACCATAGCCATCGTAGCCTACAATACTACTTTACAGTACTACTTTCATACGAAGAAGAACGCCCCATTCTTTTTAAATTCGTAGGCATTTGTTTTCTTATATTAATTTTATGCACTGCTCTTAAATGATTTGACAATGTTGTAGTACTGTTATTGAAATTTAGTTCTCTACCACAATTTTCATATTTCACTTTGGTGTTATTGGCATTTTTTTTTTAAATAAAACCAAACTGCACTCGGCGCCATTGTTAGAAGAAAATTTATTTAAGAGACGTTAGAGCAAATTTCAAAAAAAGTCGAGAGTCGACAGTGGAAAGTCGACTTCAACCGACTTCCATAAACTGAAACTCGATCATTAAAAGTCGACTTTTAGGAGTAAAAAGTCGATTTTGGTCGAAAGTCGAACTCGACTTTGCCTTCCCTATACCAAGTATAAGCTTACCTTTTTACATTATCCCGTCCCATCGCTTCTGAACCCTGGCTCTGGCAGAACCAAACACTGGTACTCCTCTGGCCGATCCGGATTTTGGTCAATCTCTTGAATCAGCACCTAAAATTGTATTGTTGTGGGGTTTTAATTGGTGAATACATAAATTATTATTTTTTTTTGTTATATTGATTACATCTATTTTGTTTGAAATTTATAAATTTTATTTTGGCTGAACGATCCATCTCGACGATCACTTATAACCTTTCGTTTGTTTTTAACGATTATCGTCTCTCTTTCGTCTCATTTACGGGTTAGAGAATTCCAAACTAGACGGAAGCAACGTAACGATTAGCTGTTTTCATGTTGCCAGACGAAAACGAATTACAAAGTACCAAGTACAAAGTACATGATGAGGCTGTTCGTATCCAAAAAATAAGCACTGCACGATGGTTAATAAGGAAATGGTTAATATGTTGCCCGGATAAGAAAATGTTTAGTATGACATCGATACTGTAGTTTCTGAATATATACACAGGAGTAAGTAAGATTCGCCACAAAATTTTTAAACTCTCTAACACCTTTTAACTTTTCTTGATTGAGTACAGCCATTTATAATGAAATTTGTCAGCTAGAGAAGTGAAGTGATTGAAAGTCATGATTTATGTGTTGATCTATGAATACCTTTCTTAAGTAAGATCACTAACCTTTTGAAATTTTTTGAAACAGTTGAAGAAATTTCCACTTAAAAGGTAGTACCAAGGCTTATCAAACAGGTATTAGAGCAAAAACAACATCTATGTGTTATTTGTTGTTGCTTATCTAAAGTGTCAAAAACTGTTTTGATTTTGAGTAAAAATTAAGTCTGAAAAAAATAAAAAATGGTGCGACTCTCTTTATTTGTAAATTTTGTTTGCTTCTCGAAGCATTGATCCATCACAAGCAAGGGCTAGTATTCAGCGTTTGGGCTGCGGAATTAGATGACCGTTCCCAACGTTGCTTTTCAATCGCTTGGTTTGTTTGTATGGCAAAAGGTTTCACATGCAAAAATGACAATTGACAATTTACGCGAGAAGAAATTAAAAATATTTGACATTTTGGAATAATGAGCTTTACAACGAAATCGAAATAATACGCGATCAATGCACAGCGGTTGCGCGGGATAAGCCACGTCGTACGAAGGGATGCTAAAGCTTCGACTCCTCCACATATGAAACGCAGCTTGATTCTCCTTAACAAATTGTAAAAATTTATCTTTTTGATTGTTAAAAAACTGGGGCCAAAATTTGCCAAGACAATTGGTATCGAAATTTAGGGGGGCGGGCCTCCTATACAAGATTTTTTTATTTTTTTGTTTATTATAGCTTAATTGTAACCAGTAGAGGTATGTTGTACAAAAACACATAAACAGAAGTTCACAAAAGTTGATAAAAAAATATTCGTCGATTTAAATAGTTTACTTTTTACTGCGCATGTTTGGACGACTTATATATAACAAGAAATTTTTAAGCAAAAAAACCGACTTCAATTCTCATATAAAAAAAAAAAAAATATATCTATATATATCATGATCCACTGATCGGATCTTAACCAGATTAGTATGGGACCTTTCCGATGCAAAAAGAATTATCGAAATCGATTGACGTGGTCCAAAGTTATGCGGGAACATTCATAAAAAAAAATATTCCGACGAACTGAAAACCTCCTCATTTTTTGGAAGTCGGTTAAAAATGAATTGCTGTTCGTGTGTTATCGCATAACTCAAGAACGGCTCAACGGACTTCCTTCGCATAATAATGCATAAAAAAATCTAATTCAGAAAAAAAAATTCGGTAGAGTTGCCACCATTCCAAAAAAAATTGTATATGTAAAAATGGATTTCTTTCGTGTGTTATTGCATAACTCAAGAACGGTTCAAGGGATTGCCTTCGCTTTTATTTCATTTTTTGTCATTCTGTCTGTAGAATGAATGTAAAGAAAAATTGGAAAAGCGGTGTTACCACATTTTTCAAATATAAAAAAAATTAAATTTACATAAGCCGCAATAATTTACTTTACTGAGAATGTATAAACAACTTTAATAAAAAAATAAAAGGGTTGCCACCACTCGAAAAAAATCTTTACATACGAAAATGAATTGTTGTTCGTGAGTTATCGCATAACTCAAGAACGGCTCAACGGATTTAATAATAATAATAATATTATTAGATTGGCGCTTACACATATGTTAGTGTTTTGCCGAGCTTCTCCTCCGACTTGTGGCGTGCGCCTTGATGTTGTCACACATAAGCTCAACGGATTTGCTTAGTTTTATTTCATTTTGTTTTTCTCTGTTTGTAGAAGGTTTGTAAGGAAAAAATTGAAAAACAGTGTTGCCAGGTATCTGAAATATAAGAAAAAATAAGAGATTTAAAAAAGTCGAAATAATCATATTTCACTTAGTATAAAAAAATGTAATTTAAATAAGCCGCAATAATGCAATTCCACTGCGAATGTATGAAAATATTTAAAACAGAAAAAAAATGCATTCAAATAAAATCTCATGTCACGGTGTTTATGGTTAGCTCCTCCTAAACGGCTTGACCGATTTGTATGAAATTTTTTGTGTATATTTGGAAATATATGAAATCAATCGCATACTCATGGAAAAATGGATGTNAATCTTTACATACGAAAATGAATTGTTGTTCGTGAGTTATCGCATAACTCAAGAACGGCTCAACGGATTTAATAATAATAATAATATTATTAGATTGGCGCTTACACATATGTTAGTGTTTTGCCGAGCTTCTCCTCCGACTTGTGGCGTGCGCCTTGATGTTGTCACACATAAGCTCAACGGATTTGCTTAGTTTTATTTCATTTTGTTTTTCTCTGTTTGTAGAAGGTTTGTAAGGAAAAAATTGAAAAACAGTGTTGCCAGGTATCTGAAATATAAGAAAAAATAAGAGATTTAAAAAAGTCGAAATAATCATATTTCACTTAGTATAAAAAAATGTAATTTAAATAAGCCGCAATAATGCAATTCCACTGCGAATGTATGAAAATATTTAAAACAGAAAAAAAATGCATTCAAATAAAATCTCATGTCACGGTGTTTATGGTTAGCTCCTCCTAAACGGCTTGACCGATTTGTATGAAATTTTTTGTGTATATTTGGAAATATATGAAATCAATCGCATACTAATGGAAAACCGAATTTTTCACACCGCATATCTTTGGAAGTCTTCATGGTAGGGTACTGGAACTTGGTATTAGGGATGAAACGATACCATGCAGGCATCGATACTTTTACATGGAAGTAGTATCGGAAAAAAGTATCGATGTCTGAAAAATATCGGACCTAAGGTATCGATACCTATTCGTATCGAATAAAAAAATTTAATAAAGTAGGAACTGAAAATAAAAAAAAAAACGCCGTTACATATCAGAACCATATGTTTAATGATGAATGGTATTTACACTGATACATATACACTTACAAGTTAATCTTATTTAAGAAAACATTTATTAACAAAATATTTCAGCGAAATTAGTCTTCTTTTGTTGTACTCCCCAAGAATAGAAGTTTTTACAAATGTTTGCCAGTCAACCGATTTCTTGTTTATACAACAAAGGCAACGCAGTTTTCAGCTCCTCCCATTCTTCTAATGGGTCCGACTTCGGGGAAGACACTGGGCTGGATAAATATCATGATTCAGTAATACAAGGTTGGATAACCTGGCAGTTGTCTCGCTGCCGCATTCTGCCATAGCCTGTGTTGCTTTTTTTTTTGATTTATAGAAACTACTACTAAAATACAAGAAGAAATATTGTCTTCATATAAAAAGGTCAACAGCAAAACACTGCCGATATTTTCATCGATTGCTTGCCCGTCCACGTTTGCTGGTGGGGGCATTTTCACCACTGCATCCTTTGGTTTGGTCAAGCGGAGCTTTTGCATACTTACAAGTATACCACTCTATAAAAGTGAAAGTGCAAAGGTTAATAAAGATTTTTTCTTGTGTATGTGAATAAAATTCTCTCATTCTTCATTTATTACAAATTTAATATCTATAAAGCATGTTTAATATACCATAAAAAAAAATCGTTCGAATGCACACCGACGCTCCAGCTCTGAAAGTATTCAACTCGGAACCCGATGGTGGTAGCAGAGGAAGAGGAAGGCCCGCACTGAGATGGAAAGACCAGGTGGAGAAGGACTTGGCTTCACTTGGCATTTCCAATTGGCGCCAGTTGGCACAGGAAAGAAATGACTGGCGTGCTTTGTTGAACTCGGTCAAAATCGCTTAGGCGGTTACAGCGCCAAATAAGAAGAAGAAGAAGTTCATTGTAGTCAAGTACTCTATTCTACTCAAATAAACTGAACTTTTCATTATTTGCATATCTCTGAAAGTGTTCATGGTTGAGTGCTCGAACATATGTATATGTTGTTGTTTAGAGATTTACGAAAGTATTACCTATCATCGGATGAATATACATATAATTCTTCTGTTCGTTTGTTTGTGGATGAACCGATTTTAACGAAGTTTTTTGTGTGCTTGAGTAGGTCTCTGGTTAGTTCATATTCTCAGTTTGACCCACCAGGTGGCCCTGTAATCGTGTTATTACTAAACATCTTAGTTATGATCCGATCTGGCTTATTTTCGAGATACTTATATATTGGTAACGGTAAGGACAGTACTATTGCAAAAAACAGCCGCCGGGTGGCGCTGGAGTCCGTGATGCCCGATTACATCGACATGCTGTACCACCGATAATGCCGAGCTCCCGTGTGTTCCGACTGGCCCATTGAACGTGATTTGCGAGCTTCATTTGGATACACCAGTAGCTCGTTTCTTTAACTCTTCTCAACCGATTATTTCTCTACTGGTAGAGAATATACGTCATTCTCTACTACTCATTAGCAGTAGTGAACAGGGCGGCGAATTCGCATCTCAATTCGCCTTGGTAGAGAATTGTTACAGAAACGAGCTACAGGATTGAGTTGTCCAGGGATCAATCTCAAATGAGCAGCATTAAATCTACCATCAGAACCATTGCGCTCCTTGATAAGAGTTTTAAGTTCTTTCGAATGAAATAAGTCTGTGTACTAGATTGGATTTCTGTAGAACTACGATACTCACCAATTTTTAAATTGCCACGAACTATACCATAAAGTTTCAAGGACAGATTCACCATCGAACAAGATCATTGTTGCTGCCAGGGAGCAGTTCTTCAAATTTATTTCGTTGTGCGACTAAATGTTTTGAAATTGTTAAATGTGTTATTAAAGACGACAATAGAGATATGCCTTCTGACAACAACCTACAAACCGAATTTTTCATACTACATATCTCTGGAAGTGTTCGTGGTAGAGTACTACATAGAACTTGGTATGGACTTATATGAAATCAATCACATGGTCATGAAGAGAAATTGGGGCTACTGGATAAAGGGGCGTGGACCTCCCATATAAACCGAACTTTTCACACTGCATATCCCTGTTCGTGATAGAGTACTGGAACTTGGTATGGATATACATAAATACAATCGCATAGTCAGGAAGAAAAATTTGGGCTATTGGAAAAAGGGGCGTGGCACCTCACATAAAAAAAATAATTTTGAATACTGCACATCTGCGGAAGTGTTCATGGTAGACTACTCGAACATGGTATGGAGATATGTACTTCTTATTACACGGAATACCTGCAGCGACACTGAGAAAAAAATTAAACTCGAGAAATAACGATTACTTTCCGAGCAAAAACTAAAACTCAAAAAATAATGATTATGTTCTGAGCCAAATATAAAACTTACAAAATAACGATTATGTTTTGAGAAAAAATTAATATCAGTTAATAACTATTAACAACTGATTTTGATAATAAATGTTAAATATAACCGTTACGGTACCTGGTTTATATTAAGGAATGAACTATATTTTTTTTAAACTAACAGACCAGGTGAACTTCATCCCGCCCAAAATTATGTTTTTCTATTGAAACATTTTTGTCCAACATTTTCACCAACAGTTCACGTTCATGATTTTCAGTGACGTAGTCAAAAGGCATATTTCCATTGCCGTCTTAAATAACCTAGAAAAAGTGTATATGCATACAAAGATACGTAATAGTTTCAGTGCGTTTGAAAGGCGCCACGCGCCCTTTTCAAATAGCCCCAATTTTATCTAAGAGTATGGGATTGATTTCATAATATACACTTAGCTGAACATTAATGGAATAAATAAAATTTTATCTATTTTAACAAAAAATAAATAAAAAATATCACAATAAATACATGACTTATGTAAGAATGCAAGGCCAAATTATTTATCAGAAGCATTGTCTCTTACACATTGAAAAAAAATTAATAGAAACTATCAAAAAAGCACTGCAAAAGCTACTGCGAAATAATGATTTGAAAACCTGCATAAATTCAAATCCGCATAAAAAAAGGCCGCATAAAAAGAGACCTAAGTGTATATTGGTTTACTCTTTATGTACGTAACATTTCTCTTTTGGTGTGATTTTTTGAGATGAAATTACAAAAATAATCGGTATTTACGGTCCCTCTTATAAACTATTTTAATATACATGGGTTTCATACTTTGTCTAAAATTAAAAGAAAAATTCGCATGAAAGTCTAATTTTTAAACTAAAAAAAAACTAAATTTCATTACAATTTCCAGTTTTCTAAAATATTGTTTAGACAATTTTTTGGTATGGAGTTTTATAGTCCTTTTATTGCGCTGCAGTTGAGCGCAACTATTGCTAAATAATATTATAGTTTAAAAAACTAAAACCTCGCTATTATAATTTCCATTCATACTGTCATCAGGTATGTAACTTGAGAAAAGAAATCGCGGCATCTTTTAGGCGCATCAATACTACATAGTTACATCCCGAGCTAATAAAAGGGAGGTAAATAAATATTACTTAGTTACATCCCGAGCTAATAAAAGGGAGGTAAAAATCAGTGATCGTTATGCGTCTTCTGAACGGCTTGATACATTTGCTGTTAAATACCACTGTCAAAGGTCTCAAATGATCAGAAAAATATTACATTCATCTAACACTCAACTGTTCAGTTGATCAGAAGTACACAAAGCGTTCAGAAAGTGCAATCGCAACAGTTGCTGAGCTATTCTAAATATTCGGTCAAAAAATTAACATTTTGCTGGAATTTTGCGAGTTTTTCTAAATTTTTCTACGATGTTCGAAAGTTATATTTAAATTGTTTATATTATAGTATGAACTATATATTTATAAAAAATTTGCAAACAAATTTTTGTATGAAAAATATTATGAAACTTTTACTTGTGGGTGTGTACATACATACTGAAATGCATATTTTGAAATGTTCTAACAAAATTTTGTCTTTCAAAATTTTAATGGAAGGCTGAAATAAAAAAGATTATGTAAATGCTACTCATCATTAAACTTAGTTCATGGTTATGGGCTGATTCAATGTTTTTTTTGCTAACTCGTATAAATAATAAATATAATTCCAAAATTAGTTTGCAAATTGAACTAAATTCCAAGCCACATTCGTAAGCAGAGATTGTATTCATAAAAAAACACTAAAAATTCGTAAATTTAATCGCCTACACCTTTTAACGGGATATTTTGTAGCACGTTACCCTCATTTGTATAGTTTTTATATGCGCATTTCGCCAAATTTATACAGCCCCATTATCGAGCCATAAAATGTATTTAAAAAATCCCCAAGAACCCATTTGATTGCCATTAAAAAGAGCTGTGACGGAGGTATTCAGTTTTTTATCTTATATGTATGTATGCTTGCTAGTATTTTATTTTGAAATATTTTTTGTTGTTGCTGTTGAATGAAATTTATGCATTGATGGTAATTTTGAAAAAAAAAACACTTTTACAATAAATTTAGATGACCTGACAATATGCACGCATATACCCAATTTGCCAAACAACTTCGTAACGACGTCGTTTCCGACTCGTTCTGGTGAACTATTTTGTTTGGCGAACATCGCCGGCGAACTCGCCGTCCGATAAAAAGCGCTCAAGCGATGCTCAAAAACTTACGAAAACCATACAAATTCAATTTCCAATTGTGTGCAATATTAAAAAAAAAAAACACAAATCAGCAAGCATTCCTAAAAACTTCAAACTTTTTAATCTGAAATAAAATAAAAAATATAAAGCAGTTTTATAGCTGATTAAATCCTATTACATTAAACGAGCAATCCTTGTATATATATATATATATATATCCATAGGGTTCTCGGAAACGGCTCTAACGATTTTGATGAAATTTTGTACACAGATAATTTTTTGGATTTTAAGGTTATCTGAATATGCAATATCTCCGAGAAGACTGGTATAAGGTTGCCACCTATTCGAAATTAGTTACAAAATAATTAAAATATCATAATATGGCTATCAAACGGAAGGTATTTTAAAGATCCCGAATTCAAAGATATTTTTAATAAGGTTGCCACGTATTTTGAATCGCATATTTATTTAATTTTTTGTTTAGAAAAAAAGGTAAAATATTGCTTTTCATGGGTACCAAGAGAAGGTTCCTAAACAATGCTTTCCCTATACACAAAATGTTATGTCTTAGGATAATAGTGTAAGGTTGCCACTTATTTTCAATGCCACACAATTTATATAAAACATCGCAATATCGATATCAAATGAAAAGTGTTGTTGAGAACTTTGGTCAGAAAATATTTTCCATCAGGGTTGCCACGCTTCCTTGTAACACAAATTTTTTTTGTTAATCTTAATCAACATTTTTTTTTATGTATACATAGTACTCATACGCTCAAGATATGTACCTCTCATTCCAGCGTATTTCGGAATAGGGTTGCCACCTAAATTTTTGAGTAAGGAATTTACTTAATAGATATGGAAATCCAATTTTTTTTTGTTTATTTCCAAAATATTTTTTTTAAAGCTGTCCAAATCTTGAAAGCTTTAAAAAGTATATGCACTCTGGGCAAAACTCGGTCAACCTGGTAGTTCTAGTGTAATAGAGTTAAATTTTGTATGGAAAAAGACCTCTTTGTTCCGACGTCGTTTCGAGTTCACCCAAAACGACTTCACCAGACCGACGTCGTAACGACGTCGATTCGAACTCGTCTTCACTCTGTGGCGAATTGGGTATGTACGTACATAAATATGTACATATCTATACTTATACATATACATACCTACGTATACATACATATGTGTGCGCGTGCGTGCGTTAAGAATCTAATACGGGTTTGTTAAAATATCCGGCGACAGACCAGAGCAAAATATGGGGAAAACACAAACAAACTACATCGAGTGATGCGTAAAAAAGCAGAGGTATGTATGTATGGACACACCTACAGCCATGTTAGCAGCCAAGTGTGGAAGAGTTTACCATTAAAACTACAAAATGTTTGCCTCCGTCCCGCATTAATGATGCTGCTTCGCTGCAATTGCTTCATCCTCAAAGCGGGCGACTAAAAGCTCGGGGTACTGTAAATGCCGACATTGTTTAAGTGCATATGTATGTATGCAAGTCTATCCAAGAATTGGTCAGCGCGGGGCTCAGAGCGGGCGGACGATCTTAGACCAGAGTGGCAGGCAGAAGTCGCTTTAACTCGTTTGTCTGTTAACATCTTCGTTGAATGCACACGCACGATCAAAAAAACAACCACACATACATGTTCTCTAGTATGCACAACCGCAAATGCATAAGCGACCGACGGACTAACCAACCAACCAAACCAGGATTGCGTCCCACTGACACGACGCAGCTTCAAACTAAGCAATATTATCATCAAAATTAACATCAGTTGCAGTCGCAGCCGCAGCCACATCAGCCACATCAGCCAGCATCAACTGTTCGAGCTCCAGCTTCAGCTCAAGCTTCTCGTTGGCTTCACTGTCATGGCTTCAATTTCAATCTTAGCCGCAGCTTCGACTTCAACAGCTTTAGCCACAAGAAGCATAACCAGCTTCCAACTACCAGCCCACAGTCGACAGCCACGACAAAAAGCCAAGAAAACCAACAACTCGCTCACTATTCACCGCATAAGCTGACTTGTCTGCCGTACTGTTTGTATTTTTCTTTTCTTTTTTTCAATTTTTTACATAGTTTACGTTGACCTACTTTTGCACATTTCATTTCTTTTTCATTTCTTCGCTGGTCTTTCTTTTTCGTAAAACTACGTGTTTGAGTTGGCCATTCGAGTTTAATTGAGTTTTTGTGTGTACGTGTGCATACATTTGTGAATGTAGATTTAGTGAGTGTGTAATGGTGCAAGATGCCGGTTGTAAGTCTGCTCACTTATATTCGTACTTCAAAGTAGCTTTTGGGCACGCACAGTGGGCCGAAAAAACATTTCAATTTTCTTTTTGGGACTCAAAACCAGTCAGCTTCACACCGAACCAGATTGAGATGTGGTGTCTCCTAAGACATGGACAACACCATTCTTATTAACTACTACTTATTCTTCTTATTTGAAGCTGAGCCCAAAAAGCTTCGCTGATTGCCTCTCTACATTGCAAAGTGCAAAATGAATGACCATTCTTGCTACCACATCAAGATTATCAAAACGATGCTTCAACATCGCCCTTTCCCATCCAAACTTGTATCCTACCCATCCATATTCTTAGACAAGCAACGCATACTATAAGGGTGATGATTATGTAGCTCCCCGAAAACCCTGAACTGTAAAAACGAAGTCTTAAAAAAAGAGGGCTAAATCCTTCCGACACAGTTAGCGAATGACGGGCGAAAACTTCTGCTGGTGCATCCCATATGGCTAAGCCAGATCGGGGATCCAGCCTGGCCTAACCGGCTCAAGCCTACTCGGCACCTATATCAAAATCTGTGTCCATGAGCATCAACGCCGTTAAAGCTTCGGGAAGTGGACCGCCTGCCTACGAGATCATATTCTTTCAACCTCTAGAGGCGGTCTGTGCACTGTGGAAATTTTTGCCGATCCTTTTTCTGGAAGTTCAGCCGACCATGGGCTGGACTGTCCTCACCCCTTATGAGAGTGCATATAAAATATCTGCCACGTCTTCGGTCAAATCAGACCACAAGGCTCAGTCAATCTCTCAAGATCCTTGCCGAAACATCCTCCCGAAGTAATACTTAGGAGCCTCTAAGTGGTACTATCGTACGAGAAAGTCTCACTGAAGGACATAAAAATGGAGCATATGTCTGAGGAGCTAGTTAGCTGGGAATACTTAGCAGAAAGAAAGAGGTGAAGTTGATCTTCAAAATAGGAACGCCCAGAAAAGAGAGCAAAGCATTCACGAAAACAGAGAAAAAACCACCAACTCTGAAAGACCTCAAATCAAGAGCTAAAAAAGCTCTTTGCCGAAGTGGAGAGCGGGACCTTGATTCGGAGTTTGAATAATCGGGATCTTATAGATTCAGGGCATCAAATGTATTAAATCTACAGATGAAAGGTCAGCATAGCTATGCACAATGACCATGGGACGTGGTCAGATGGGAGGATATTACCTAACAGTACAGCTTCAAGGATTAACTACAGGAATACCACAACTCTCGGCGAGTGCTCTAAAATTAATCAGGCTTCGCACAAGTGAGCTTCCGAGGCTTGAGTTTTGAAGTTGGATGTGCCAATAGCTAGACAAAAGGTGGCGATAATCGCTTTCATTGTGAACCATTTGCACCCCTAGTCCACTGGATACTCCACGTCTATCAATAGAATATGTCGAAGCGTGCTAGTCCCGCAGTTCTACCAGGGGCCGTTTCGAAGCGGATTGATTGCTTTATGGATTGCAAATGCGATGGTTTCCACTGAAAAATATATTCAAATATTTGTATCCTTTCATTTGGCTTTGCGGCGTTTGTTTTTCTCAATAAAATTTGGTACACTGAAAATCCATTTAAGCCCATTGTACAAGCAAGTAGACTCTTTATGCCTAAGCGGCAAGAAGAAAAAGAAAACATATCTTAAACTAAATTGCCAACAGGTTATGCATATAAAGCCAGATTACATGCACATATAGAGATGTGGTACATATAAGTAGCACTCACACTAATAATATTTTATCTACCCTGTAGGGAAATCCAATAATATCGAACTGATGCGGCTTTAGCACTTGGCAGCAACTCTTCGCAGTAATTCTTGAATCTAAAACAGCGATCTTCTCGGAAGACAATGCCAGCACTTTCTTAACGAAGTAAAATCATGTTCCACAAATCTCTCATCATGTCCATGAACACCATAGAAAGACAAGGTGTAGAAGGACATGTCTACCCCAATCTCCACAACTGGCGGATGTCAAAATAGTAAGGCAATTAGGTTAGGTATGGTTGTAGTGACTGTCCTTATCCAGATTCTAGATGGTGACACACTTGGGCCTGGTGGGCCGTTATGATGCCGTTTTGTATCGTAGTTGATTCAGATCATATACCTAGAAAATTAACCAATCAGAAAAATATATGATGCGTTGTAATTCGCAGACCTTTTTGACAAAATTAAGTCTGACAGATCCTCGCAAAAGTATTACTACAGACATCGTCGTCTCAGTTTATTTAAGGCTGGGTAATGGCCGAGGAGGAGCTCGACGCTGTCGAATTCCTCATTCCTTCCGCCCTTACGGCTGCGGCAGTTCCATTCTGCTGNTCAGTTTATTTAAGGCTGGGTAATGGCCGAGGAGGAGCTCGACGCTGTCGGTTTCCTCATCGCCCTTACGGCTGCGGCAGTTCCATTCTGCTGGTTTGTATCCCCATTAAACAGTGCTCACTGATAACTTTCTCAACTGAAAGACCAGATTGGCCAGATTTGTATAGCCACTATTAAAATTGGTTGTTCTGCGCCCATCTTTTATTTGCGAGTTCAACGTTGTACTCACTGCACCAAATTGACAAGATACCTTCCTAAAACTTTTCCAACGTTTCTCCTGTCCAAAATAAGATTCAACTATTTGACTCCTCGACGAGGGTCAATGCTTCACCATTTAGTGAGAGAAGCTGGAGTTCGGGAATTTTGTTTTTATTCGTAATGATGTATCAAACTCTCATGGATTGTTGTTGCATCACTAAATATGTGATGACGGATAACGTCTTTTCATATTCATTTTTATCATTTTTTGATTATCCATTTTAATCATAAATCGATCCTTTTTAATCACACCAAATACCTAGCAGCGCCCTATTTGTCGTAAATTTCGTCTTTATCACCAGGATTTGACCACTATCCAGTTTTCATCGAAGATTTGTAATAGTCGTTTAAAAACTGACTCGATTTCCTTTAATTCTAGTGGCGATTTTTATAATGTCTAAGGTGTTTAAATCGCAAAAGCTTGGCATTACAAGAGGAGGTATTAAGATTAATCCACCTCGCCGTCCTGCCCCACTGCGTGAATCCCAATCGTACAGTGCCCTGTCAATACACTCACCAAATATTGCGAGCTGCGGTTTGGTGAGCCTAAGGAGATCCCAGATTACCTCCGGTCCACCGCGAATTAGAAAGGCCTTACAGTGGCACATGCCTGGGGTTTTTTCCAACATTTAATTAGCTGACCTATCTGTTCAAGTAGTAGTCCACATGTGGTCACAGGCAGTCCAACTCTCTCTTTTCTTGGAGCGAGCCTCTCCTGGAAAGCTTTTCAGCCACGCAGTTTTCTGCGATACCACTATGCTTTGGCACGAATATAAGCTTGACAAGGAAATACTTAGATGCGACCAGGAGAGAAGTCAAATATTGTCAACTAGCGTCGGATGGACATTAAGCGAATCCGAGTGCCTGGCTGTCTAAGTACTTCGATCTGAACGTCCCTTACCGCTGACCCCGCAAATCTGCAGCTAATCGACTGATTCCTATATAGCAGCAAAATCTGTCTGGAAGACACTGCCGTCATATGAAAGCCCNAAGCTTGACAAGGAAATACTTAGATGCGACCAGGAGAGAAGTCAAATATTCCCAACTAGCGTCGGATGGACATTAAGCGAATCCGAGTGCCTGGCTGTCTAAGTACTTCGATCTGAACGTCCCTTACCGCTGACCCCGCAAATCTGCAGCTAATCGACTGATTCCTATATAGCAGCAAAATCTGTCTGGAAGACACTGCCGTCATATGAAAGCCCATATTTAAGATTAATGTAGACTTCCCTGGAAAAGATCCCTCCACCAACTTTTCCGTGAAGCTTCGACCCATCCGTAGAAATGTTTTTCTGTGCCTCGTTCCAACCACTACCCTCATATTTAAGGAGATATGAGTGCCGAAAGAGCCAATTGGTACCAGTTATGCCACGCAGTGATCTGAGTTATCAGGAACGAAGTCCCTAGTTCTTTAATGCGTTCTACCAGATGAGGTCTCCAAAACCATTAAGGTCTTAAATTGTAGTTTTAGTGCGACCCCACAGCCGATATATGCTGGAATGAGAATTTTTGTGCTTTTAGGAAAAGATATATAACTGGTTCGAAATTGTCGAACTCGTAATAGTGCTGATCTGGAAATTTGTTACACTGGCTCAGGATTTTCCTGCAGGGCTATCTGCCACTATATGCAGCAATAATGCGATCGCAGTTAAAAAATTGGTGTTACACGAACAAAACAAATGCGACTGAGCNTCTTAAATTGTAGTTTTAGTGCGACCCCACAGCCGATATATGCTGGAATGGGAATTTTTGTGCTTTTAGGAAAAGATATATAACTGGTTCGAAATTGTCGAACTCGTAATAGTGCTGATCTGGAAATTTGTTACACTGGCTCAGGGTTTTCCTGCAGTACGAAGGCTCTCTCGGCTGCAAATATGTATGTACTCGTACTTTGTGTTGCCAACAAAAGCCACAACAACAACAACTAGCAAACAAACTATTCAACAAAGTCAATGTAGTGAAAAGGGCCATGGCAGTGACACTTTAAGGCTAAAGTTGAAGTTTGAGGTTACAGCTATCAAGTTTAAATGTTGTTGGTGGTTCACTTTGTTGGTGTTGTTTGTTTATTTTACACGCTTTGTTAAGCAGCATTTTTTATTCAATGATTGCATACTCGTGGGTGTGTGTATGTGTGGGTGTACGAGCGCGCCTACTTGTGTGCGATGCTGGGCTGTTAATGCTTGCAGCGATTTAAGCGTAAACGTTTACGTCTATGTCATTCCTTTGCTTACCTATTCATTTAACCGAGCACGGTGGCTGACAAAAGTATTGAGTAGGCGACTAACTGCATATACTGATGTACAAATGTACATAACTACATACATACACATACTTATGTAGTTGGGAATGCATTCAAAATTTTATATTTTTTGGCGCTTTTGTTTACGCTTTTTTTTCTCTAAAATGGCTGCTGTCTATTTTGAGTATCTTTTTCCTTATCATTTAGCACCCTCTTTGCCTTTGCAGCCGTTGAACAGTTCACTTCATACCTTTTGTGCATTGCCAAAATATTCAATGCTTTTTTAAGCAAAAGAAATAGCGGGTGTTGCTCTCGTTGTTGTTGTTGTATTTTGTATGCATGACTTACTATTAGCGTGCTTGTGTCGCTTGCATTTTAAGCTTGTCCGCTACATTAAATTCGGCGGCATTCGAGCTATGGTCATGACCATTGCCGAGGAACAAGGTCACCACACCAATTCACCAATTTAATGGCAATCTTTTTTTGGTTTTTTATTTTCTTTTTTGTTTTAAAGGTATTTAAAAAATAATTGAGCGGAAAAATTAAAGTGATTGTTTGGAGAAAAAGCACAGCGCACTCGAAGACTCATACATATGCATGTATGTATGTATGTGTATACAGGGGCCTTGTTCCACTGGTGCATGATGGAATGCTTGGTGAATCACTTGTGCTTGTAGGCCTACTTACCAAATTATTTTATGACCGAACAAAAGGAAGCATTTAATTTAGTTAAACCTAAGCGAAATAGCCTATTAGGTGCCTCATCGAAAGTTGAGCGTTGCGGACTTGCTCCGTAAGCTGTAGAGAAGAATTCAAATGTAAGTTTTATAGGTGTGACAGGTGTTAACAATTATTGAGACCATTTTAATTATTCCAATCTCTTACTTTGAATACTTTCAGATCGTGCACANATTATTGAGACCATTTTAATTATTCCAATCTCTTACTTTGAATACTTTCAGATCGTGCACATGAATACAAACGTTAGAGCCTTGGAAACTGTTTTGCGCTGTATTTTAATTTGTTGCACTAACTATGTCTACTTACATACATATGTACATATGTATATCGTGGTAAAGCTCCTACTGCTTTTCGTTCCATTGTATGTCTTATTATCTTCTCCAACATCGTTTTAAAGAAACCACAGGACAGGGAGTGTACCTGTTCGAAACCTCTACTGGTATCAAACGGCTCAGAGTTGCTTGTGTTGCTCAACGTCATTATACACAGCCGTGTGCGGAGATACCAAATTCGGACATTGCGGCATAAAGACAACTTCTTTTCGTGTTTTCGAAAGCGGCATGGAAACCGACAAATACATGGAGTGTGTTGATCCTTTCTCGCGGGTATTTTCCAAGATTTGGCGTATTGTGAATACCTGGCCTCTGGTGGATTTTCCAGTTTTAAAGCCACACTGATAAGGCCCAATCAGTTCGTTGACGGTGGGCTTCAGTCTTTCACACAATACACTCTGTAAGTCCTTGTCATCCCACGCCTATGGAATGGTCACCTTTCTTGGGCTGAAAACAGTCGCCAGGCAGCCGTTTGTTCGAATATATTCTGCATAAAAGTCTATACATGTGCCTTATTAACTCCTCCTCGCCGCACTTGAATAGCTCAGTCGTAAGCCGTCAGCCATTATACTCACCTGGGAACTCGGATTCATCTCCTTTCCATAGAGCAGGGTTTTAAAATATTCTTTCGGGCTGACTGAAATCCGACTAACTATTTATTTGGCGGCGGCGTGTGCGTTTTTGGGCTTAGGTAAATTAGTAATTTGAGTCGATGTTTGGTTCTCGGATTGTACGTTTGTAAAGATACTGGAAGCGTAACTTCATGCTCGATTTGGTTTCTCCGTATCCGTGCCTGCTTAATTATTTTAGGCTGAAACTTGCATCAAGCAGACTGCAATATTTTAACTGCTGACGAAGTCGACCAGACTCAGTTTAATAGCCTGTCGGGGTAGTCTCATAAGTGCGCTCATATTTAGAAGTTTTTTTAAAACCTTGCCCGACGGAAGGGAAGGGCGAAAATGAGCGAGATGTTGAAGAATTTCGGATTGTTTCCAGTCAACATTTTAATTTCTCACCCCTTAGGATTTTTCTAAATATACTGAAAGAAATTATACCCCTTTTTGTATTTTAAAATAAAAATATATTTAGAGCTCACTCAAAGAGTTCAATTTTTCCATGCATTTTATATGGGAACACAAATTTTCGTAGGAATGGTATTCTTGAAAATCAATATTTTTCGATGGGAGGACTTTATTTGGCTTCAGGAAACTTTCAGTAATAATATAAAATGGTTCGTTAACTAGTTTTTATATATTAACTATTTTTTATAGGTCCCCTAAAAACCCCAAAAATGTAATGGGGGACCCATAGAGAATCGCCAGTATAACTTTTTTTTATAATTTTTTCGGTATATAATAATTCGGCTGGGTGAGAGCATTGAAACTGAAGCGTTACTATGTAGGTGTAAATGCCTTGCTCCGTCCATCACATTTCTTGGATGGTACTGATGTCAGTCTTAGTCTTGCATAGGCAGAGGCACCTTGCACATTAACAGAACAAAAATTCTGGCAACTACCTGGAAATCACTTTACTTTCTTTCGAAACATTATTGAAAGATTTGCTAATGACTTTTTTTAACTGAATTAAATTAAAATTATATATATATGTATATATTTCCTTTTAGAATAATAAAAACTAATTAAAAATGAAAATTAAATACAAAAAATAAAAAATAACATGAAAATGAATAAAAATATTCCTAAAATTAAATGAAATAAAAAAGAAATGTTTCTTCTTGAAACAAAAGAATCTAAAAATTAAATTACCAAGAGAAAAAATTAAATAAAAAAAGAAGAAAATAGTACTTAAAAATTAAATGAAATTAAAAACATAAATCTATTTTTAAAACAAAATCTAATATTTAAAAGAAACTTAAATTAAAAACCGAAAAATTGTAGGTTTCTGAAAATGATATGAAGTAAAAAATATGTTTTCTTTTTTAAAAAATAAAAATTAAAAGAAAATTCAACTTAAAAAAGGACGAAAATTTAATAAAAAACAAAAAAAAAAAAAGTTCTTAAAAACTAAATTAAATAAAAAAGTATTCCCTTTAAAACCTAAAATGAAAAGAATTTAACTAAAATAAAATAAAATTAATTAAGAAATATACAAAATAAGTTTCTAAGAATTACCTGAAATAAAGACAAGTAATTTTTAAGCAAAAAACAAAATCGACTTCATATATATATATTTATTTCATGATTCAATGATCGGATCTACACCAAATTAGTATGGGACCACCTCTTAGTGTACCTATCCGATGCAAAAAGAAGTATCGAAATCGTTTGACGTGGTCCAAAGTTATGCGGTAAGATACAAAAAAAAAATAAAAAAATAAAAGTATATTCCATCGAACTGATAATCTCCCCTTGTCTGGAAGTCGATTAAAAAATACAGTTTTCTTTTCAAAATTTTAATAAAAAACAAGAGCATGATGTGGTGTATGCACAAGCGCTTTCTCTTAAAGGAGCTTTTCACCACGAATGGTGAATGAGATAGCTTATTTTCTAAGACTTTTGTGCTAGAATAACAAAAGTCTTTGGAACTAAATAGCTTGACATTTGTCTTTCATTTGTCTTGCGAAAGACTTTTTACTATCTTGGGCAGAATTGTCCTGTAAGTGTCCAGACATTCTAGGCGCATGCGCTCAAATCGTAGTCTTTTAAACGCTGTCCGAGTTGGGAATATGGATCATAAGAAAAATATTTAGAATTTTTTATGAAAGCCAACGTGATTAATATTTTTTTAATCTTTATTATAATACCACTCTCACAAATGTGTGTCAATTAATTCAGGATATATTGTGTAAATATCTAGAACACGCTTGTCAATCAACTTAATGTGCTCAATTTATTCGACTTGCATACATTTGTAAGCATCAGCGAAATGTTTTTAGATAACTGTAATGCCAAATACCATACACACATTTGTATACCTAATCCTACAAATAACATATCAAGTTACATATGTATAATGGCAGCACGTCCAACCTTAGAAACTTGAACTTGAATAGCCATCAAATATCCGTCACTTGCGCAGTCTAGTACAGTCCAAAGAAGCAAATGAAAAAAAAGAAGGCTGCATACTTGAGTGACGTGGACGGGATGGACGCCAGTTTGGCATAGAAGAATGAAATAGAAAACAGTTGGCGTGGTTTGACAGACTTTTGGTGATTTTCATGATTTTCTTTTTCAACTCCAAATTAAATCCAGAAATACAGCTGTGAAGAAAAATGCTAAACATTGTCCGTTCAAAAGTGCAGGCGGTTGCTTTTTTTGTTTTTCAAGTCATGACGAGCACGTCGAAGGCCTAAATTAAAAGTGTCGGCGTGTTTATGAATTTTAATAACAGTACAACTNAGACCTAAATTAAAAGTGTCGGCGTGTTTATGAATTTTAATAACAGTACAACTAACTGCACCACTCAGTAGCATTTGAAATTTTTGCTGCCAAGCTAGAAAATACACGGACTTGGCTAACACAAAAAGCCTTAATGTTCAATATGCAAGTGGCAAAATCATTCGACAACTGTGAGGTAGAAGTTAGTGCGGTGCTAGTGAAAAGGTGTAGGGGGGGGAGGGGGCAAAATGAGTACAATTGGCTATTTGCATTCATAATAAATAGCAGCTGAGCAACAAGTAAAACAGTAAAGAGCAGAAATCTACATAGTGATAGAGCGAGCGAGAGACGGGAATTTTGCTGGAAGGGGTCATATTATCTGGCGCGTGCATTAAAATAGAACAAATTACGTACGACAATGCGGTTGCAAGTATATAGTTATTTGTGTTAACGTAGCCGCAGAGCAGTAGCGGCAACTGATTTTGTATGGACAGCGCATGCGCAACTAAATATTCACAAGTATGTGCCACAAAACGTGGTCTTTGCGCTGTAAAACTTTGACTTTGGTTTTGACTTTGGCCTACCACTGAAGTGCTTTGGTGTACACTAAAGTGCTGCTTTTGTTGTTGTCGACAATGCCGATNAAATAGCAGCTGAGCAACAAGTAAAACAGTAAAGAGCAGAAATCTACATAGTGATAGAGCGAGCGAGAGACGGGAATTTTGCTGGAAGGGGTCATATTATCTGGCGCGTGCATTAAAATAGAACAAATTACGTACGACAATGCGGTTGCAAGTATATAGTTATTTGTGTTAACGTAGCCGCAGAGCAGTAGCGGCAACTGATTTTGTATGGACAGCGCATGCGCAACTAAATATTCACAAGTATGTGCCACAAAACGTGGTCTTTGCGCTGTAAAACTTTGACTTTGGTTTTGACTTTGGCCTACCACTGAAGTGCTTTGGTGTACACTAAAGTGCTGCTTTTGTTGTTGTCGACAATGCCGATCATACCGTCTGTCTCATCGCGATAAAGGCTAAGCGCGCAAAAGAAAGTGCAATTTTGACGAAATTACAGAAAATAACCGCAGCAACTTGCAGCCGAGTGCCGTGAAGCTACTAGAAGGTAAAAGAAGTGCGCGAAGGCAAGCAAAAGGGTAGAAGAAAGCGAAAATTTGCTGACGTGCCGATGACCATAAAAAAAAAAAACAAAGAAAAGTTGTGTAGTGGAAGAAGTAGAAGAAGAAGATGAAAAAAGTGTAAAACTAAAACGACAATAGGAAAAATAACACGGAATTCGGCTGGTAGAATGAATAATAACTAAGAAAAAGAGAATGCACATACAATACATATGTATGTACATTAGACTGCATCACTCCCCATACAAAAAAAAAAATCGGTACTACTTTTCCTTTGAAATTATAAAGTCTATTATATTTTAAGACGTCCAACAAAATTTTTCGGAAAAATATTAAGATTTAAGTGAGTTGGACTGATTTGAAAATACCTCCAAAAATTAGTTTTTTATGAATTAAAATAGTTTCTTAAACATTTTTTTTTGAAAATTCGCCTCAAATGACAAAACGGTTTAAGCTTAAAAAAATTTGCACAAAAAATATTTAAAAGAATTAAAAAAAAAATTGAACGGAATCCTAATGATGACTTTTTTTGGACCGAAATAAAAACAGTGTGAAAATACCTTTCTACTGAGATCCCACAAGTCTAAATCAGAATAGTTTTGGCCCAGTTATTCAAGTTTGTCGTAAATCAATCTTTGAAAAAATTAAAAAAAAACAGCATCGAAAATCTCATTGTTACGATTCTGTTGAAAAGATGTTTAAATATTTTTATGCAGATTTTTAAAGCCTAATCTGTTTTATCATCTGAGGGGACTTTTTTCAAAACGTTCGTTTCAAACGAAATAATTTTTATTCATAAAAACTCCATTTTTGGAGGTATTTTCAAATCGGTCCAGATCAATTAAATTAGAATATAATAAATTTTGTAATGCCGGCGGAAAACCGCAACGTTTTGGGTGATGCAGTCTAATGTACATGTGTCTCCTCTATATATAAAATCATACATAACATTAAACAGCGTAATTTGTAAAGCCTATTTTTTTTTGAAGCTAAATTTTAAATGCTTAAGCAGCGTATAATTAAGGACAACAATAGAGAACTTCAGCTAAATAAACAGTTATGTTTATATAGAAAAGCATACATTCCATGGATAATAGGTAGAATTTATGAAATAAGGTAATTTGGAACGCACCAACAACTAAATAAATAACAAAGGTGTGTTTACGAGCATAGGAAACAAATACAGGCCTATCATTGATGCCATCGGAGACTCCGACGTGCCAATCAGGGGCGATCCCATGACTGATTACTTGGGGGCTGGGAGTAAAACCTGAGTAATGATATATTAACAGCCAGTTTGACGAAAGCAATTTGAATGAAAATTAATTTAAATTTTTTGAATTTTATATGGAAATTGTTAGAAAATAAAAAATCATTTTCCATTTAAATTCCGGGTAAAACCAGCTGTAAAACTACAAATATCACATATCGATGGCGGAGTGGTCATAACAGGATTATGGAAGAGGTGAATCGAGAGGAGATTAACAGAATATTTATGTTGGATGGCGCGAACAATTAAAAGTCTTAAACAGTCTGTCATATTTTTTTAATTATGTACTCACTTTTGCCCGCAGCTCCGCCTCCGTTAAGTTTGGTTAAACGTGTTTATTTTAAATGGGCTCCCAGAACTGCCCATTTCTGTATAATGTAAAAGTATATAAGTATACCTTCGTAAGCATTAAGCTTTAGTTATTGTAAACTAGGCATAAGGTGATTTGTGTCTAGGTATATGATAAGTGTCAGAGGTATGAGTCTAGACTTTAAGACATGACCGCCCAGGGATAAATAGTTAGCAGGGTAAAGAGAAATTCGATATTTGATAGCGAGAACGTTTAATAATATATAATATCGTCACTACACACGAATAAAGGCACGCTAGTGTTTTGACGGCGAAAAAATACGCGTAAAAAAATTTTACGAAAAAAGACGCTTAAGGAAAACTTCGGCGAAGAAAGACGCGAAACCTAGTTTATGGCGAAGAAAGAGGCGTAAACATAGATTTATACCTGGCCAAGGACTGCCACTTCAGCATCATTCCCTAAATACTCTTTGGGGAATTTACATACTGTTACACCCGCACACATATTTAGTCGACCGCGAAAATAATTTGCGGGTCTATCTTCACCGTCAATTATTACTTTATGACATACATACATTTTTTTATTTAAGTACTTTAATATGGTGTTGTTTCTTAAAAGCCGGTGACACCTCCTCAAAACTGTTTTCGTAATGAAGATTTTTTAAATCTGTTTAATTTCACAGCCATATTGTAATATTTAATTTAATTTACCGATTAAAGTTAATTAGACATTTAAAAAATGCTTGACCGCACATAATTGTGTAATGTTTAATTTAACTTATTGAATAAATTAAATTATATTTTGTAACAGGTATTGTCACCCTTTTTATACCCCTTTCGATTGATATCCATATTGTAAAACTTTATTTAACGTATGAAAGGCTGGGATTTAATTATTAAACAGGTGGCAACCCTCTTCAAAATATTTTCAAAACAAAGCCTTCTTAACCCGCATTCGTTTTCCAGCCATATGGTAAAACTCCATACAACTTTTTAATGTAATTGAGTTTTACTTTTTAAATAGGTGGCAAGTCTGTTAAAAAACTTTTCTTAATAAAGCTTTCATAAATCTCGTTCGTTTGGCATTCAAATTGTAAAATGTCGATGAAAATATAGTTTCAAGTTGAGTTAAACTTTTTAGGCACCTGGCATACCTTTTCAGGGAATGTGCTATATTTAATCCAGGTCATAAGATATTCCAAACTAATGGCAGCTCCCCTTAAAAGTATTTTTGAAATAAAGGTTTCTTAAGCCTCTCTCGCTTAGAACACCTTCACACACTCACTCATTCACTCCCAAACTTTCACATTTATAATTAATACATATAATTATGTGCCTGTATATCTCCTAATTATAATAAAAATTATGTGCCTAATTATGTGCCTTTATATCTCCTGAGGCCAGTGATTAAAAAATGAGGTTTAGGTTGTGATACATTTATTTACAAACGAACGATTACCTTAATCTTAGAATCCAGCTCTCCAAGATTTCCATATAAAAAAAATAAGTTGAAGAAATGGCGTAGACATTCTCTTGAGCAAACTTTCTTTAAGGCAGCACTCAGTAGTCAAACAAAAGTACTAAAATTTTTCCAATTTGAGGCTTTGCGAAGATATAAATTCAACCATATCGACAGTTGAGTGGAAGATCGACTTATCCCGGCAACCAGTTCGAAAACGCTATTTCTCAGAAAACTTTTTAACCGACCGAGAAAGATCTTGTAATAAATCTATATTAGGTTACAGGTCTTCTTTTATCCACGTATTGCTAAGTCAGCTCCCTTTGGCTTGTCTGTATGGCGATACTAGGAAGCGAAGTATGATCCTAGTTAGGGCTACAAAGGGGCACATAAGGTGATTTGCAGTCCGCTGTTCTTCATACCACAAAATGCACTGAGCAGAGCTAACAACTCCTATGTTCGACAAGTTTTTCATTAACCTGCAATGCCCAGTAAGAAAACAATTCTTACGTTATGCCTGCTAAGGTGACGAAGTGCTTTCGTTCTCCTTGTTCATATTTTCGGGATGAATGACATAATAGCCAGATATAACAGGCTCGTCTAATGGAGTCCAATGATAAACTAATAAAGAGCCCGGGACCTATAATCCCCGTGCAGCCCTTTTTTTCTGGCTAAAAAGTCTGCTACTGCTTTACGATTTGTCGAACGTACAATAATATCCACTACATATATCGCAAGTGTTTACACGCTGAAAGACATCTATAGGACTTTACATGTCTTGGGGGAATCGGCTGGGTTTTCCCATTTTTCGCACACAATTTCTGCTATTCGTGGTTGAGTTACTAGATTGAAGATCCCAGCAATGGGTTGTGCACTGGGTTTGGACCCACCACGTAAAACTCAATACAAGAACATTTTTGCCGAGTCCATTGAAAACAACTTCGTTGTTTCTAAATATTCAATACAAAAAATCTTCATAGTTAAAACGAAGAAATTTTGAGCATGAAAATATATTTACGAAATACATTGATGGTCAAAACTCCATTAGAAGAAGCCTCTATATACCGCGCTGTCTCAACTGAAAAGCTTCTACTTAACGAATTCTGAATATGTCGGCAGTCATAAAAAATGAAACTATACTTGTAACTTTTTGTTTCCAACATATTGTTTTTTCGTTGTAACGAGGTTTTGATATTCTATACATATAACAAAAATATACATAGATAGATTTAATGAAGCATTCATCAAACCCCTTTAACTCCGTTCAGTCGAAATTTCACTGTGTATGTTTTTGTTGTTAACTACTCAGTAATGGAATTTCGAAAGATTGCGGATTTCGTTCCCGCTGATTCCCATCAAATTGCAATTGTCGAATTGGCGAATGCGGTTTATCAATACAATTCTTGTTTTAGCTACTTGCATCCGCCATATTTTCTTTAACGACATCTCCATTTCTTTCACTACCCACTTTAATTCATAATTCTTCTTAAGCTCTTTTACTGCCTTCTCGCCTGCCATACGCTGCCGCCGTTGGTTGTTTTTATAATTTTTCTATACGAACAACGCGCGACCTCATTTATTTTTGTGTGGCGAACAACAACAGCAACGCAGCAACATATTGGCCGCAGTGAACAACAACAGCAGCAGCAACAGTTAAAAGCAAAACGATAATAGCAACAATAATACTAGCCAGCATTTATACTGGCACAAACACTCAGCAACAGTCAGCACATAAAAAATCACGGCGCAGACAACAAAATAAATAACAACAATAATCGCAACAAGCAACAAACAACCGCCGGCCATAATGGGCAGTCAGTAAGCTACTCAGCCAGGCAGCAGCATTGTTGTTCTACTTTGAATTTCACTTTTAAAAATGTGCACGCGCGACATGCCGCACTACGCTCTTCGCCACACCTGACTCGCATACGCGTCTCCTTTGGTCCCCCCTCTTCCCCCCCACCGCCCCCTCCTCCTGCTTTACTCTGTTTTGGCTAACCATTTCGAATACGTTGTCGTCGTTGTGGCGCACTTGCTGCTGGCTGACGGCGTGTTCTGGTTATTTTATAACTCGATTGCCTATGTTGAGTGTATTTTTGTTGTTGCCAGTATTTTGTTGTTGTAACACCACCATCACGTTCAAGTGCACCATTTGCAAAGCTCGACGCATACGCTCTTCGCCACTTCACCACTTCTCTACTGCTTCACTACTCCACTCCGCTCCGCTCCATTCCACTCCACACCACACCACTTCACTCCGTATTCCTTACTACTTACAACGCTTTACTCACTCACTCTCTTTTTACTTGACATCGTTACATCGTGATTGAATGCGCGCACAACACAAACTCCAAACTGGTCGGTAAGGCAGCACACGCAATTTAGGTTAAACTGCCAATTGACTGAATGACTACGCCGCTGGTTGGTTGTTAGTTTGCTGCTCGGTTGGTTGACTGGCTGGTAAGGCTTGTGAGGCTTGGCTGGCTGGTTATACAAAATGATCACAATTGATTGTCTGTCGTTTGCTGTAACTCTTTCCACCCCAAAAAAGGCACCAGCAGGCAATTTACTCCTTCCCAACCAGGAATCGTTCATCGTGCCATTCAACAAGTTTGTCGCTTAAGTCTTTCGTTTGCTTGCCAAATTGAACTTTGCTGGCGTGTAGTGACTTTGTATGTATGCATGTGTGTTGCACTGCTGTCGGCACGGATCTCTTGTTTTCCATTGAAAATCTCAAGCAAATAATTACATACTCTGCATATTTCGTTTCCATATCTCGAGGCTTGTGTCCATAGATTATTATTTATTTCATAAAGTACATGAAAGGGTAATCATTCAACGACGTTAGCCCTTTGCGGGGCATCAGCAACAATAAATCTCTGATATTTTCACATGAAGTACGATATAAATAACGAAATTTGGAAATTGCAATAATCATTCCGCACGGCAATTCCAATCAAAATAAAATTTTTTCCGCTTATCTTTCGAAATCCTGTTTAAATGAGACAAGAGGGAAAACTTTCTTAGCTGCATATAAATAAAAATATCATAAATTGCATTCGGGCTGCCATTTTTAGTTTTTGGCACCCTTCCTAATTTCCAGCTTATGACATTTTTTTAAATACAAATGGAGTTGAATTCCCCCTTAAGTCTATATAAAGTTCCGTTGACACGAATAAAATCCGGATAGTATGGATATCCGGTTAATAATCGCTTGAGCAAGTATTCGGATATCCGGATTTACGAAGATACGGTTAATATTCGTATTTTCAGATATCAAAAAAAAAATCAACAAATTGATTAATAATATTGACGGACTTGAAGTTGACCTTATGTTTTGTACCGTTTTGTCACAATATAAACAAATGGCACTATTCTTGTCATCAATTTTAGAAATGCTACAATTTGCTAAAAAATTCGCCACGACCAAAAGTATCGTAATAGCTTTCATTATTCCGTCCATGATATTCTAAAGCCGTGAAAAAACTCCCGAGGTCAATTTTATTTTTTTTTTATTTTTGCGAAACGATACTTTAATTTCCCAATACCGGGCGCTCATGCATATCGGGCCCTAACCGCCAAAATAACGTAAGCGACATTTTTTTCAAAATTTTCTGTTTGATGCAGAAATATTCCTAGAGCATCAAGATGCATTTCTGCATCAAAAATAAAATTTTGAAAAAAATGTCGCTTACGTTATTTTGGCAGTTAGGGCTCGATATGAAGTAGCAAGTTTTCTACACGCATAAATTTGTTTGTTGAACTTTTTAATTCGTTTGTAGACGCCTTTAAAATTCCAAAGTAGAATTTTGGAAATTTTAAAATTCATACAAACAATTTTGTGCGTAAAAATAGAAAACTTGTTAGTACACATTTATGAGCGCCAGGTATGAAAGTATCGTTTTAATAACGAAAAATCCGGTAATTCGGATAGCCGATTATTATCTTAGCTTCCAGAGTAACCGAATTTTTCAATTAGGTATTAGGATATTTGAATATTCGGTTTCTCCGGATAGTAGAAAAATCCGGATGAAGTTCCCAGCCTTAGTAGAAATAGAAAATTTGTTACTACATATTTACGAGTGCCAGGTATTGGGAAATGAAAGAATCGTTTTGATGACGAAAAGTTCGGATATTCGAATAGTTAAATATTACCTTAGCTTCCAGAGTAACCGGATTTTCCATTTAGTTATCCGGGTATTCCAATATTCGGTTTATTCGGATAGTAGAAAAATCCGGATGAAGTTCCCAGCCCTAGTCTATAGTCGTTGGGGGTGCGGGTGGTGCGTTTGATGTAGAAGAACTTAGCAGCAATTCGGCTTAAAATAAAACCCCCAAAGCCAAAGTTGTGTACGCAATTTACTGGAGCCTTAGTTATTCACTCAATTTGATTATTATTTGAATGAAAGCTAATAAGCCCAATTTTTGAATTTTTGTTTGTATTAATTTTTTTTAGTACAAAGTGCAGAAAAATTAGAAAAAGTTGCAATTTTGAAGAAAATCGATTCTCCTGTTCTAGCCAATAAAAGTTGCATAATAAAAACGTTACATAAATGTTACATGTAACAAAATTTTCACCAAAATATTTTTTTTTCGTTTTTATAAGAATTATAAGAGAATGATATTTAATAATATGACAACCGCTGTTATTGCCCAATTAAAAATCAACGCGACCTCTAGCCACTTGCAAATTGCACTTTATACTAAAATTTAATTATCTACAAAACTGCATAGCCAACATTTTTCTAGACACTCAACATTTTTTTTTTAATTTTTGTAAAATTTTTTTGTTGTGAATTTTTTTTCGTTTCGGGGAACCCTATAATTGTTTACAACTCGTTTTTATTATGTAAGATTTAAGAACTGTAACAGGAGAATCGATTTTCTTCAAAATTGCTACTTTTCCTGCACCTTGCACTAAAAAATTTTACACAAAGAAACAAAAATTAAAAAGTCGGGCTCAACTGGTATCTTGAAAATTTTATTAGCTTTGAATAAAAAAATTAATAAAACTAAGTGAAAAATGAAAGCTCCATTGATATGTGAATACAAAATCGCAGTTTTTAACCACTGCGCAGAGGCATCACATATAGCAAAAGTACGGTGCTGCTAGAATATGTATGTGATACTGATATCGGCGGCCTGAACATCAGATCACCCAACGTAATATTCTCCAGCTTAGAGAGAGGTGGGCACAAGAGGTTGTATATCCATCAATGAAAACTAGGTGAAAAGCCTGTTCGTAATACACAAAAAAGGGGTTTATGTAATGGAATTGTACAGAAGAGTACAACTCGTCCGTTCTCAACGCAGCTGACACAAAAATGCAAGATCTGGGCCTAATGAAATTCGGTCCGCCGTAGAGACAGCAGTACTGTCCTCACCCACCACGCAAAGTGTACGCAATGGGTCGATGGTACTAATGGTTACCATAAGTCGGCCATCATTCAAACTCTAAGAAACTCTAAGCGAGAAAGGAAATTTCGAAAACATGATTTATGGATTTTTGTGAAAAAATTTGGTTTTGTTGCAAGTGTCACCATTCCACCAACAGTTTCATATACGTTTTTCATAAGATCTCTAATCGCTTCGGCCCAAAGAGCCGGAGTTCGACATTGTGTTAATTTCGTTGCCTTGAACACCATATTAATTATCTCGATTCCCATATGAGCCTAGCTTGTTCCATTTTGTCACGGAGTTCTTACTCAATTTACATTCCTGGAGAATTCTTGCGTCTTGCAAAGTGATTTTCCTGACACTTGTGCATAAGAATAGTTCCATGTACAGAATTCCACACTGAGCGAAATAATAATAATAATAATAATAATAATAATAATAATAGATTGGCGCTTACACATATGTTAGTGTTTGGCCGAGCTTCTCCTCCGATTTGTGGCGTGCGCCTTGATGTTGTCACGCAAAGCGGAGGGACCTACGGTTTTACGCCGACTCCGCACGGCGATTGTATTTTTATGAGAAGCTGTTTTTCATGGCAGAAATACACTCGGAGGTTTGCCATTGCCTGCCGAGGGACGACCGCTGTTAAGAAAAACCCCTTTTTTCTATATTTTTTGCGATGTTGCTTTGACCAGGGTTTGAACCCAGGCGTTGCGGAGTGGAAGCGCGCACTGCTTACCACTACACCACAGCGGCTGCCTGAGCGAAATAATGCACATAAAAATGAATACTTTACTATTTGATTTTCGTTTACAATTGTCCGTATTTAAAAAAAATATTTTCATACCAGAATGAAATACTTCTGCCATAAAAGGAATGAATTAAATAAACTTTTTTTTTTTAGCTCGGATGCTTTTTCAGAACGAACGCGGTCATTTTAATATGCGCGTAATTGAATTGAATATTTACCAATATACATTTCTTTCGTTGACGTTTATAGTAAGATGAATTACGTTTCTGGTTGATTTTAATAATTTAATTCCTCCGTGCACGTTAGTGAGGAATGATTTTGAATGTTGTTCACCAGGGAGTGGCCAGAAGTGATATTTGTATATATGTATCNGACGTTTATAGTAAGATGAATTACGTTTCTGGTTGATTTTAATAATTTAATTCCTCCGTGCACGTTAGTGAGGAATGATTTTGAATGTTGTTCACCAGGGAGTGGCCAGAAGTGATATTTGTATATATGTATCCTCAGGGTAGAAACTAAACACCCGTTTGTGAGAGAGCTAAAGTTGAGAAGGTGAAAAGTCTCGCATGCGCTGGATTTAGGTCACGTCACGTAAAAACCTCTCCCCAATGGAACCGATAACGGATGAGGCCTCCTACAAAAGTGCAAAAGCCTAATACAAGGGAGAATAACTCCTGCCAACAAGTACTACCTTCAACTGAGGCGAAGGAAAGACCAGATGGAGAAGGACTTGGAATTTCCAATTGGCATCAGTTGGCACCCGATGCTTCCCGATATTAGTACATTAAAACTATCCGTGTTAGCTTGAATGTGATCAAAGTGTTGCATATCCGATAATAGGGAGTTCAATACCGAACACCAAACAGTAGGCGATAGTACACTGCCTTCAGGAAATCCTCTTNTAGTGTTGCATATCCGATAATAGGGAGTTCAATACCGAACACCAAACAGTAGGCGATAGTACACTGCCTTCAGGAAATCCTCTTACAAACTCTGTCATGGAAAAAGAACCGCATTTTCCTCCGCAATAGTAAGCAATAATCTTGACAACACGGAGTGGATCCAGCTTACGATTGTCTCATCCACTCCGTGCCGACTGCTCACAAGACACATGGAGAGAAAATATGTGTTCCAAAAAGCCTTCACACCACAGTAAAGACTTCTAGTGTCTACTCCCCTGCTTTTCTCTCCACTTTCCTCTGTGCTGATTCAAGGAATTTTTCACTCGGATATGCATATTGAGCAAAACTAAGAGGAACACTCCTCACCAGTACTTCTCGACCGTGCAGACTCTTCCGCATGATGCATGTTAGACTAATTGGACTGAAGTTTTGAGCCAGCGCATATTAATCAGTTTAGTCCAGTGGCTTTTCGCTTCGTGATGCCACTCCCATACCTCTAACTGCGTCAGAAATTATCTGACTGCGTCACAAATTATCCTGGTACCAAGAGGGTATTGTACTTGTCCTGCAGCGACGTCATCAGATTTTGGGTGATAATCTAGCCTAGGTGATGTTATGCCTTACTCAGCCTGGAAGACTCTTTCATGTTGTCAATAGGCATTTTTTTATACGCATTTATGCATTTCTACGCTTAACGTGTAAAAAAAAAGCATCGACAAGTAATTTTGATTTTATCGACAACTATTCATAACCATTTTTTTAGAGTAATTATGAATTTGAGAGAGAATTTAAAGAATTCGTAAAGATCTCATACGATTTTTTTGCGGAATTTTCTAATATGAAATAAACTGTGCACACCTCGATTCTTTTACGAAATGTCGAGAAGAAAATCGGCAAAGGAATGAAAATATTTAATTTCTATTTTCGTACAGATTTTTTACGTTCGTCCACTTCAAAATTCTAAATTTAACGTTAGAGAGTATCTACAATTTCGTAAGACGGGAACTTTGGTTTTCAGGGTCCATACAAATTTTAGGCGCAGATACGTATGCGTTAAAAAAACAGGCTAATATCACTACACATTGCTCATGTAACAGTTAATTTTGATGTACCAACTTGCAGCTTATATAATTATTTCTTCTGTACGATATTGATATTCGAGGCGCCGAGCAATAAAGCCAAAGGTAATAAAGCCATATGGTTTGGTTTAACTTCACATTGAGAAATAGGACATATTTTTTCGTAAGGTCTTATTTCTCCACTGTGAAAGGGAAATAAAGCCATTATGGCGTTATTACAGCTTTGATAATTTTTTGTGTAATGTTTACCTATGCACAGCTGCTGTGCATATAAAATGTAACTCGGTAATTCTCTAGCTTAAGTAGCTTTGGGCCGAGAACAAAAAAACTTTGCTAGTTGCCTCTCTCCTTTGCAGATTTGCGCCAGTTGTTCATCTCAGGTGCGGACAGGTTCTTCTGCACTTGGTCCTTCCATTGTGTTCGTGGGCGCCTTTCTTAGTTTGTCCGAAGTCGAATAATCGTTTCACTGGAGCGTCTTCATGCTTGCTTACAACATGTCCAAGAGAGAGCAATCGTTGCATTTTTATGCGCTGGACAATGAGAATAGCGAAGAAGCGGCTACTGGAATGTTCTAGAAAACATTCGGCGGAAGATTTGGGGAATTGCTTAAAAATAAAAAACTAAAAAACTCGAAAGTATTTTCATTCCAAATTTTGAAAGCTCAGTCAAAGCTTCGAGATTGCCAGGCCGTTTTTGCCAGTTTAATAAATATATTTGCTAATACCATCCACTAGTTTAATACAATTTGTGATCTGCAACAAGGTATGTATGTATTTGTATGTACATTTTACAGTAAACACAAGAAGCACCACTGTAATTGCATGTCGCTAATTGAAAACATGATGCGTATGTTGATATACATATAGTAGTACAAGACGCATACATATGTATGTGAAAATGAGGCATTTAGAAGCAAACAATATTAGGAAAGCGACAGCATAAAAGTAAGTACAAAATCGTTAGGAAAGTAAAAAATGAATATTGCATTTACATATAGACACATTTAATTAAATATATATATGTATGTAAGTATGCATTTTAATATACATACGTACATATTTCAATTTGCAATATTTGGCGTTGCAATAATAACCGAAAGGCAATTACAAACAGCAAATGCACATATGCACATACATACATACTATGCATCGTAAATAAAACTAACAAAAACAACAATAATTCGCGTGGCCATGGCAATTGGTATATCAATAGTTGTAATCACAATTAAGGCAAACAAACTGTGGCCACAAATAGTCAAAGAAGGCCACCATTGGCATAACAGTGCGGGGGCAAAAGGAGGAGACTGATGCAAATATCTAACGAAAAAATAAAAATAAATAAGTAAATTCGCTAAAAAGCGAAACAATAAGCAGAAAATGTTCAAATGACAGCAAAATTACAAATTTACAAAATCGTAAAATGGCAGAATGGCGAAATGGAAAAAAGTGGCAAAATGGAGAGCAGTCGTTGCTGCTACTTTCACCCAAGGTCATTGTGTTTTGAGCAGCGCAGCAGTAGCAGCGGCGACAGTCAGAAGCTACTCGTCCACACTAAGCAGTGAGGCCACTACTGCTGGCGATTCGAAGTCAATGGTAATTGCAAATAATCACCATCAACAGTATCCACCGTGCCGATAGTGTTGTGCGGTTGTATATTTGCCAGTCAGTGGTCGACTCACCCAATTGTCCATGTGACTAACGGAATGACTAACCGACTGATTAATAAGAAAATAGGAAAATAGTAAAAAAAAAAATCAATCTTGGCTTGAGCTTTTGCTTGCTGGCTTGCTTGAATTCGGTCTGCTCTGTGGTGCTACTTGCAAAATGCGCATGCGTTGCGACTGTCGCTTGCGGTGAAGCATGCGGCTTTGTGATTGACGTGGTGTAGCTTTGACATTGAATTGCCACTGTTTTTGCTACCTTGGCGTTTTGCTGTGCCAATGCGAAAAAGCTTAGAAATAAGAAGTAATTACTTTTATTAATTTGGGAACACGGATGCACGGGTAGACGGATATTTGTATTTGTGTTCAGATTAGAGTTTGTGCAAGCAAAGAATTATGCATTTAGACAGCTGATGTAAACACGTCGTATGTAAGGCTGATATTAGCGGAGAGCTTAAAGTCCGATACTGCCATAAGAGACGTTATACATTCTGTTCTTCTTCTTCCTCCTTTTACGGTCCAGTTAGTCGCTCTCTAATAAGTAGCCCCTACAAGGAGAACCTTTGTTTTCCGTTAAAACTTAAGAGAACGGGTGAGCGTTTCCTGCAATAGGGGGACCAGGTAATACGGGCCTTTTCCCAGAACGAAAACTGGTTCTGACATTAGTTGACCACTTGTGTTGTGTAATCTCCTATTGTGTAATCTGCCATTCGAGAGATCTGAGTTCAAGTCCTCGGGCAGCGGATTTTTTTTCTCTTTTTTTAATGTAAATTTTTTCTTTTGAAATAAATTTTTTGGTTTCAAAAAGAAAAAAGTATAATTTTCAATTTCAGTTAAACTTATTATTTGTATGTATTTTTTGCTGGTTTAAAAAAAATTGTTTTTTTCTTAATTTAATTGTCTTTTAATGTTTAGATGTATTTTATAACTACATTAAATTTTTAGGAACTTGTCTTATTTTTTCTATTCACAAATTAATTTTTAGTTTAGTCTTTATATTTTATTGTTTGAAAAAGAATTTTTTTAATTTCCTTTAATTTTTAGAAACTTTATTTATTTTGTATTTTTTTTAATGTATTTTGGACCCATTCCATTCTGACTTGTGGATGATTTTACTCCGGAGTGTGATCAATTATGAACTATATATAACTATGCCGTCGGAACTTATACAACAGCGAACGATATTTTGTAACATAGATAAATAACAAATGTATATATTCCGTTCGTCGGAATATTTTTTATTTTTTTTTAATTTATTTATTTTTATTTTTATTTATGTATGTTACCGCATAACTTTGGACCACGTCAACCGATTTCGATAATTTAATTTAATTCTTTTTGCATCGGAAAGGTAGTGTCTCAGAGGTGGTCCCATACTAATCTGGTTAAGATCCGATCAGTGGATCATGAGAGATATATATATATATACATATATATTTTTTTTAAATGAGAGTTGAAGTCGGTTTTTTTTGCTAAAAATTACTTGTTTCTTTATGAACTTAAAGATGAATTTTAATTTTCAAGAAAGAGTTTTTTGTGTTGTAAAATATGAACTACATTTATGCTGTAATTTTCATTAAAAATTAGACTGCCATAATCTTCATATAAATATTAAAAAATATTTAAAATTGTGACTGGTGGGTAGGGATATAAAAGTTACGAAAATTTGGATATTCGTATGAATTCGTTACTAATTCAATCAACACCCGTTACTTTCGTATCGTTACTGTACTCGTTACTTTTGATTCAAGCACCTTGTACATCACACGAATCATCGCCACGAATCACCTAGCGTAAGAAAATGTTCGTTCGTACATACATACATATATATGCATAATGTGACCAACCGTACTTCTTTCGGAAGTACAGTGCTTCGTTTTTAAGAGTTTACGGGGTGTGCTTAGCTCATCGGATGGCATTGCTGCTTTGCACATTGATGTTGCGGGTTCGATTTCTGCTGCAGTCTAGCCAAAGAAGTCTGATGAGAAGATATGGTGATCTCCGAATATCGGCTCCAACTTCTTCCGCTAATACTTTGTTGTTTTTTTCCATTTGTCTTAAAACAGATCGTGGTATAAAGCTCAATAAAACTATTGAAACTAATTTTTACCCCACAATAATAGCACATAAAAGGTGTTAACTTTTTTTTAAAGCAACTTGCCAAAGTAAAGGAGGAAACATTTTCTGAGCTGCAATCTGCTAATACCCTTTCATATAAAAAAAATAATAATTCGGAAAATAGATGATTTTAAGGATGCGCTGTTGAATACACCGTCCGTCACAATTTTGCACCCATGAAAAAATCAAGTTTTTTTCGGAAAGTATAGACAAAAACAAAGTACCCTTTTTTTCGTTCCTAAGGGGGAAAACAACCATTAGCAATCCATATTCTGAACCGGTTAAAAGAATATTATTTGTTAAGGGTTGCTTTTCCCTATAGAAACCACAAATGACTTGATCAAGAAAAGAAAAAATACCGGTACTTTGCTTTTGTCTCTACTTTCCGAAAATGCTTGATTTTTTTCATGGGTGGAACAATGTTACCAGATTCACAGTTCTAACTGCAAATTGCAGTTTTTTTGGAAAAGCTTACAGTTCCTTAAATGACCTTGTACTAGACAAGTTACGGTTTTTTCGAAATTTGAAAGAATAAATTAAAATTTATCTTTCGGTCTTTTTGTAAGTCAGTTTTTAAGATAAAAGAGGCGATGAAGAAACAGCGTTTCCTCCGGAGAAGATTCAGCGGAATTAAATGCGAAAAATAACAAAACTGAATTTCACTAAAACAAAATGTTAATTATAACNATTAAAATTTCTCTTTCGGTCTTTTTGTAAGTCAGTTTTTAAGATAAAAGGGGCGATGAAGAAACAGCGTTTCCTCCGGAGAAGATTCAGCGGAATTAAATGCGAAAAATAACGAAACTGAATTTCACTAAAACAAAATTTTAATTATAATTTAAACGGTTTATGTAATTTTATTTTCAATTGATTTTTTCATGCTATTTGTATTAAAAAACGATTTAAAAAAAGTTCTATTTGTGGAAATTTACAGTTATTGAAAAAAAATCTGGCGACACTGTCCACAGTCAAACTTTTTGCATATTTTGGTTTACCGTTTTCTCTTTACTTTCTTACTATTCTTGGCTTTCAGTCAATCAGTTAATCAAATGTTTTAGTCCAGGTTTTAAACTACCAAAAAGTTGTTTCTAATATCTGTATCGAAGTTATTTGTTTCAACATGTTAGGGATTAACTCGCATAAGCTGTGGTAAGAGTTACTTAAAATCCTACTAACAAACTCTGTACCCAAGTAATGAATAGTATCGGAAATGATGCATGGTTGCATTTTAGCGCTACTTTCATTTTTGTTTAAACATAATTTCAAGGTTAAATACACTAATTGCGATATTCCATTCATGTTTACCCTTAAGATGTAAAAACATTTGGCATTAATAGCCATAGAGCCTGAGATTGACTTGAGCTTTTGTTTGCTTTTGTTTTTGGTTGCACATTTATTTCGTAATCTTTCGATGAGCTCTGATTATTTGCTGCAATTATTACTCACACAGTTTACTGATTTCTGGTGCACACTTGTTTTTACACACACATATATACATAAATACTTTGGTAGAACTTAATTGCAAACGCCTTCTTTTTTGTGCAAAAAAAAAACTTCAAACGCAAGTTTGGGTTCTTTCAGCCGCACTCGGTGCTAAGTCATAAATATTTGTTTAGTTGCTTGTTACATTGCATTTTTTCTGTCAAAATTTTTTGTTGATTAATTTATTTTTCACTCTCTAAGTGTGGCCTTAAACTGCTTTTGTGTTTTTTATTGCATCGTGCTTTATAATGTTGTTTTTGTTCATTTGTAAATTATGCAATAGATTGCTTGGAAGTTGCTATTTTGGCGCTGCAACTAATAAAGTATTTACTTATGATTTTATTAAATTCTGCCAAGCTCAATTAAATTCATTGACCCAGCGCACATTTGGTGGTATTTGCTCGACTAATGGCTTCGCTGGTTGGTTGGTTATTTAGTAGCTGCGTAGCCAAGTTAATTAGCCAAGTGTAAAATCGTGTAAAACACAATTGCAATAAATGTTCTTTAGAAGTTCTGGGCTGCGAAGGCCACTTCCAAAAAAGCAAGATTGCAAAACTTCCCGTTCTATGTACCTAAATGTAATGGTTAACTTTGATTTTAAATAAGATTACAGATTGGTAGATGGACGGATATGTCTAGCACTGATTTCCAGTCATACTAGGCCATTTCACAAGGGCTCTGAAAAAAGGGGAAATGGTGTATTAGTTGGAATGGAATGGAATTGTGTCTGGCCGGAGAAAAACAGAAAACAAATCTTTTACAAGCACTCAGCCAGTATTGCCCATTGTATTTAAGGGATATACATATAGGTGGGGTGGGAATTCATTGCTCCTTTGCGAACTTACCAGACTCTTTTTTGAATCTTAGCAGTTTGTTGAGGAAAAAAAATATAACCATTCTCAGCAAATCCCAGTAAATCATACCCAAAAATGTGCCATCGGATTGTGCCCCATAATCTGTCCCATATGGGCTAGTATATCACTCCTGATTTATCTGAGAAGGGATTTTGTTACCACCCTGTCAGGCATTTTCCGGAAATACTTGCATATTTTGCAAGTGCNTGGTGTATTAGTTGGAATGGAATGGAATTGTGTCTGGCCGGAGAAAAACAAAACATTTATCTGAGAAGGGATTTTGTTACCACCCTGTCAGGCATTTTCCGGAAATACTTGCATATTTTGCAAGTGTCAATACCTCACCAACGGCTCTCATGAGTTTTGGTTATAAGATCATTGGTGTACCTGGTCGTTCCTGCAATGCTTGGCCATAAAATTGGTTCCGGCACAATTGGACGCTCCAGAGAACCGCAGTTCGCCAATTCATCAGCCAGTTCGTTGCCTTGAACAGCGTAGTATCCTGGCACCCACAAAAGTTCAAGCTCATTCCACCTTGTTACGAAGTTCAATCCCAACTTTCATTCCTGGACTATCTTTGAAGAGGTGCAGGGGGTTTCCAAGGCTTTCCGCGCCACCTTTTCCAATTATCCAGTCCGCCACTTTCAGTATTGCAAAGACTTCCAGTTGAAATACCGTTGCCATGGCACCCAAAGCAGTAAAGCATTTGAAGTTACCGTCTAGATACCACCCAGCACCGGTTCAATTTTTAGTCTTTGAGTCGTCGGTATAGCCGTCGGTTTTCACCAAGCATCCCGAGAGAGTGTCTGGATCTCTACACTGTTCCCTAGGAAGTCTTCAGACATACTTTTTCCCTTTGCAGCTTGTTTAGCACAGAAACCGTGGTTTTGACCATGGTTCTGTACCACCATACTATAGCAGAGTACCTAAAGATTGACCTGACTAAATCTATGTATATCCATAATACCATAGCTGGTCTCAAACCCCAGGTCTTACTGTGTCACTGTGTTTGTTTACGCTAATCTCGGAAATCGCTCAACCGATTTCAATGAAATTTTGTGAGTGTGTATTGTTGGTTCCAACTTAAAAGATAGGATAGTTTTTAACCCTTCATATGTATGTTTATGTTGTGGGAAAATAGGTAGGATAGCAACAAAATAATATAGTATGTATTTATACATATAAACATGCGCATATCAACAACAACAAAAAATTTACCATTTGGACACCATCCAATGTTATCCATTCCCCTGGCTGATGTTTGAACCGTATCCAGAGATCGTTTTTTTTTTTCAAACGTAGTGAACAATAATAAAATATATTTTGTAAATTTCGAAAATCAAATGAAACGTAAGAAACAATATGGCTCTTCACACCGAGCTTCGTATTCAGTAACTCGGTGTCTGGTAATTTTTTCCTATGTATTTTGTTTGTGTAAAATACATGGGAAAAAATTACCGAATCCGAGTTACCGAGTACCAAGTGTGAAGACCCATAATATCTACGATGCCTGTAATCTGCCTATGTATCTGTATGTAGCAGGACAACGTCTGCCCGGGCTTACTAGTTTCCATATAAAATTCAAAAAATTAAATTCATTTTTCACTTAAGTTGCTTTCGTGAAATTGGCTGTTACATAAATACAGAGAAAGTTAAATAAAAGCTTGTAAAAACCTGTTCAAGGCATTTTTCATTGGAAGGTAATTTTTAAGGATAACACTGGGCTTCGGCTGTAGTATTTTCACTGTCGCAACGCGCTATTAAACGCATTTTGTATTTTTTTTGAGGTAATAACATGCTAGTCCCGAGTACTGCAATATTCTCCATACCAATGAAATTCTCATTGCAATAGGAATCCACACTCAGCAAGGCGTGGCCGGGTAACTCTAGTCTATTCCTAATATTGAACAAGAGCCATTCGTATTCTTATTCATAGTTCATATTCGTGTCGGACGCGTTATCTACAATGAAGATTAAAGTTAAAGAGAGAGAGTTTATAAAATTTTATGGTGAGCTCCTTGGGATTATCTTATTTTGGTTTTTGAATTATTAATGTACATATAATCTTTGTAACTTAAAATCGACTGCTGCATTTAGAGCACCTTACACATGGCCCAGATCCGTAAGCGGGCAGCACTACCACGACTTCCCCTCTGGCCAGTCAGTTATTCTATTGTTGGCAATTCCAAAAATACGTTTACACATAACTACATACACCTTTTAATTAAATGCCTTATAATTAACTTTTCCTTGGCTGTGGCTTAATAATATCATTAAAATACCATCAAAAGATTTACGGTTATTCTTTCACAGCAAATTTATGTACATATGTTGTATTGTGTTTCCTTATTTTGTTTTTATCCAATTGTGAGTAAATGTGATTGAAACTTTTTCCACACCAACAAAAGCTACCACAAAAATAAATCATTTTTATCACTCAGCATCTCGGACAAGCTGCAACTGCACCAACTTCATTTTCCACTTCTATCCAAACAAGTTCATCAACTCAGTGTTATCGATTTTCTTATTTCGTTTTGTGTTAAGAAAAGCTCAGCTTTGTTTCGGCATTATATTTAATTTTATTTCTTACAGCTTGATTCTTTTTCTACATAAGCTTCTTTTATAATTTAATTAAAGCTGTTCGTTAAATTACATACTTTAATTGTTTACTTTCCCTTGTCATACTGTGGTGTGCTTTCTTCAATAATACGATTGTGGCGGAATGGTGGTAATTGGTATTTAGAGATGTAATTGCAGTAATTTTTCTCAGGCATCCAATTACTAATGAAATCACAACAATCAAATATTTTATACAACTATAGCAGAAACTCGCGCATAAGTAAATATTAGTTGGGTCAAGTGTGGTGGAGGTAAGTAGTACCGTCAGCTTCATGGTTGCCACTACCTCAATACATTTTATTCATAGGCTTCAATATTGACTCATCATTAAATAGTACTTTTGTATACCTAATAGAAGTAACAAAGTCGTTTATTAACTAGTAGGAAATATTGGAAAAGTGTCATAGGTATATAGAGTTATTGATATAAATTATAAATATTTTTACATATACATATAAATAATAATAAAGACGCGAGCTCAAAAGGATCTTTTTCGCGGTCAACTAAGTTTGTAGGTGCAGGGCAGTGGAGAGACAACTCGGGTCCAGGACTAAAACGAAATCAAAAGGAAACATTTTTTCTTAGGTTTCGCAGACTTTTGATTATATCTGGGTTATACATATTCTGAGGTTTCAGCCAATATAAATATTAACACGAATCTCCTCTCAAACATGAAAATTCACTGAATCCTTAGACACCTTTGAACTAGTGAAAATTAAAAAAAAAACACAACATGAAGTTAAGGGTTGTTTATATTTAAGGACCACCATTTTATTATAACGCTTTTATCAAATTGCAATGTTGTATGTCCAGACCACCATTTATACTATAAATATAGCAAAGGTATTTATGGCAAAGTCTAGATATCAACCTAGTCTAGATATCAACCTCGTCGTAGGTATCATATCAAATACATACAATTAGAAGACTCTAAATGTCGTCCCGCCAGAAGAAGTTAAATATTGCGCCTAAACATATGCACTACGTACGCTACAGCGGATTTCTTTAAATGAAATTAACTGCTTCTATATGTATGTATGTACATTAGGGTGGTTCAAAAACAGTACAGTCGGAATTGTAATTCTCTTACCCCCTAAGATTGTTCTATATCGAAAAAAAGTATAACCTTATTTTTTTATTTTGAAATCAAAATATGTTTATAGGTCGCTTAAAGCGCTCAAAGTTTTCCATGTATTTTTATATGGGAAAAAACAACTTTTTTTAGAAATAGTATGGAATTCTTGAAAATCAATATTTTTCCAACGGAAAACTCTGGTTATCTTTAAGAGACTTTCAATAATAATACCCAATTATTTATTTAATATAATCTTAATTATCCATGTGTTTTCGTTGGAAAGCTATTTGTAACATAAGCATATTTTTTACTAATTGAATTTTCAAGTAAAATTATTTTTTATTTAGTTAGAAATAGGGCTAATTTGGAAAGAAACATTGTAAGCAATTCAACGTTCTATTGACTTATAGTTAAAATGTATATTATTTCTAACTCAAATGGGCTTAGAAAATAAAAATTAAGTGGGGGAAAAAACGCGTGAATTATGTTATTTCAAAAAGGAACGAGATCAAAAGAAGCGAAAAAGAATAAGAAGATTTTCTGATTAAATAATAATTATCTATTGAAATTATTTTAAGTATTTTTCTAGTACTATTATTATACTTCAAAACGAACTCTCGAACTGTGGTATAAGATTTTTCCTTCAAGAGTTACGGCCATTTTATCTGCCGTGTCCTCGAATATCTAATATGACCAAAGCAAGAATATGCTTTCTAACTCATTACGTCATCTTCCAATGGCCATAGTTTTTTAGGGAATCGTAAGGCACCACTCGCATACGGTGGACGAACGTCTCGCAAAAATTTGCATAAAAGCAGGAATTTACAACATCTCATCAGGACGAAGTATCCAAGGACAGCTTCTATGAGCACTTGGAGTGCACAAACGAGCGCTGCCCATACCATGACATCAATAGCGTGCATGACGTGGGGTGTGAAAGGAAGGGATATTTGAAACCACCGTCGGAAAATTCAGCCTCCACAACGAAACGTCCTATAATGGACTGTGGCTGATTTACCGAGGCCCAAACATCGACTCGGTCCACTATTTTGTTGCAGCCAAGATACGCACTCGCCTCTGTGAAGCAAAAAATGTGCGCACAAAAATGGAAGGAAAGTTCAACGTCGAAAAGCTGCAGCCACAATAGACGGCCATACATTCGCTACCCGACTCTCACACCTGGTCTCAGAGAGCACGCTTCAACAGACCGACATATGCGAGCAGTGGGACCACATTTCCCGCTCATTATGTACAGCCGCCGAAGAAGAAGCCGAATTTTAGCAAGACCGGGAAGAACAACTGTTACGATGAGGAGTGTCGCGCTACTGAATGACAGTAGCATTGAAAGTTGTGGATAACACGAACCCGAACCCCTAGTCGACGATGACGGAGTCGATGTTTCTCCGCCTGACTATGACGAGATACTAATAGAAATTACGCGGCTGAAAAACAACAAAGCTGCTGGAGCTGACGGCCTGTCAGCCAAGCTATTCAAGTACGGTGGCGAGGAGTTGATAAGGTGTATGCATCAATTCTTATGCAGAATATTGAAAAGTGTGCTCAATCCACAAGAAAGGTGGCCCTGCCTTTCGCGCCAACTACCGTGGCATCAGCCTTCTAAGCATACGTTACAATGCCTTATCAGGTCTTTTGTGTGAAAGACTGAAGCCCCCCGTCAACGAACTGATTGGACCTTATCAGTGAAGTTTTAGGCTTGGAAAATACACTATAGAGCATTTAATTACAATACGCCAAATCTTGGAAAAGGCCAGCGAGAAAAGGATCGACACACGGCATCTATTTGTTGTTTCAAAGCCGCTTTCGACAGCACTAAGATGGGTTGCGTATACGCCGCGATTCTGAATTTGGTATCCCCGCGAAACTGGCACGGCTGTAGATCTGAACCGTTTGCTACCAAACGAGGTTTCAGACGGAGGACATTGTCTGGTGGTCAAAGAGGGTAAGACGAAGTGTAAATATCTTGAACAGTCAGCGAAGCCGCGCCTTGGGAACTATGTCACTGTTGACAGTTATAATTTCGAGAAATCGTTTTCCTTGGAACCAGACTTAATACCGATAATAATATCAGCATGGAAATCCATCGCGGAAAGCTCTGAAAGCATTCAACTCGGAACCCGCTGGTGTAAACAGCGCAAGAGGAAGACCTCCTCTGCTTTGTAGAGACCAGGTGGAGCAGGACTTCACTTGGCATTTCATAATGCCATCAATTGGCACGGAAAAGAAACGGTTGGTGTGCTTTATTGGACTCCGCCGGAATCGCTTTGCTGGTTACAGCGCCATTCAACAAGAAAAGTCATATACCAATTCATTATATATCATATATTAATCAGTCATATACATATATCATTATAATAAAAAATACTAACTAACCGCTTTTAATTTTTGAACTTCACGGATGTATTTGTTTGAGATATCAACAGGAGAACGGGGAAGGCTTGATCTCCTCCATCAAACCTACAATTCCACTACGCAGTTCAGTGTAAATGCAGGTGTATAGAAATTACGGGCTAAGAGAAAAGGCAGATACCGTAACGTGACATCCTTTAGAGGCTCATACTCTAAGAAACGCCAAAATTAAAAGCGTGTTAGGATATGAAGTTGCAACACGGATGGTGGTGACTGCATTGGACTTTAAGCTTAATTAGTGGGAATTTCTTTAAAAATGAAAGGTATATATCCCATAAAGGGCACCTAATACAGTCAATTTGGAAAATAATCATTCAGTATTGCCACCAATTAATTTCATCTTTTATGAATCGTTTAAAAGGGGCTGTTGTTGTTGTGGCGTTAATAATCGTCAAGCGCAACAAACGGGAGAACAAACGGGAGACCCAGGGTCAGACTGTTGAAGGTGACTGCGAGGATTTTTGGGCTATTCACTCTCAGAATTGGTTCACCATCGACGTGAAGTCCCAGCTGTAGTCTGACCTCATTCGTCCAGGTGGTAAAAAGGGTTGCCGAAGACTTCCTGGGTGAGGGTTAGGCCCCTTGCAGTGAAGAAGCGAGAAAGTTCGGAAAGGCAGCCGTTTACTTTCGAGCAGAAGTCATAAATTCCAATCCCGGACGCCATTATCGAGCAGTCGTCAGCATAAGAGACAATTGTTGTATCATTGTTATCTCATAGGGGCGGTCATCGTTCCGAATCCGACAAAGCACGGTCAACGAAAGAGATTTCCACTCTGTCGTCGGGTTTTGCCGAGTTGGATAGTGATCGCACGGTAGACCAAAGTTTACTTGCACAAGAGGTGAAGTCACAAGTGTTCTTCCGACTTATTTCGCTATGTACATAAATGCATTCACGAGTTGCCGAGTTTCCGTGTTGAGATACATTTTGATGCAGCTACATATGTAGATCTGCACAAACTACGTAATAGTCTTGAATACCAAAAATAGGAATTCGCTTCTAATTTCATCTTACTACTTTGCACTCTTCTACAATCGTCAAAGCGCATGCGCAGCTTAGACTACCGCAATAATTTACCTAAGAAATTTCGATTTTTATCTTTTGCATAAACAAACTCGGCACGTAAATCTTTTAGCTAAACCGGACTATTATATGCATTTAGGTACTTACGTGTCAATTTATTAAACTCTATTTGTGTATGGGTATTAGCAAGTACATATGTATGTACATAAGTTCATACACAGCTATAAATGGCACTAAGTTATGAAGAAATGCAAAATATTGGCAATAAACGGCAGATATGCTGCTTGTAAGTTGGTAAGATTTTTGCTAACTATTCTTCTTTTCTGTATACATACATAGTTGCATATACATATGTATATGTTTTTGTACATACCTACATATGTATGTNCACATCTCGATGTGCTTTTGTGCTTCGTTATTTGTATTCTACTCACTGCCAACAACTACAAACATACACACAAACAACCACGAATACCATTTTAAATAGTACATAGTTGTTGGCTATTACCGTCGCTATTACCATTATTGTTCTTGTTATTGCTACTATTATTGTTGTTGTAATTTCTCCACACTTACCAACGTGTTTTGTATTTTTGTTCGCTTTTTTCTAGTGGAATTTTACTGCATNCTATTATATGCATTTAGGTACTTACGTGTCAATTTATTAAACTCTATTTGTGTATGGGTATTAGCAAGTACATATGTATGCTGCTTGTAAGTTGGTAAGATTTTTGCTAACTATTCTTCTTTTCTGTATACATACATAGTTGCATATACATATGTATGTAGATGTTTTTGTCATACCTACATATGTATGCAGACGTTCGAATGATACTTTGCTCGCTATTATAGAAGCAGTTTTTTTGCCATTTAACTCTTGAAAGAAATTTTCTGCCTTGCTCATTGCTGCTTGCTTGCTTTCTTTATTGCCTTTTGCTTTTAGCACTTCCACTAATACATGCCAACCCATCGGCCGCTTGTTGGATCGCTTTCTTTGCGCATTCTTAGCCAAGTTATCATGAGTGTGTGTATTCGATGCTCTCTATGTAGTGGTAGTGGTTACCTGCTGCTGTTGTTGTTGCTTTTGATAGCTTTTGTGTGCTTTTTTGTTGTTTGTTCACATTGTTGTTGGCAAGCAGCAAGCAAGGAAACTAGGTCAGTGGCACACATTAAATTCAAATGCACTAATACAAATGGAAATAAAGAGTCACACAGGCATTTAAACAAATGATTTTACAACAAACATACATACTTACATATTCGTACAACACATATCGATGTGCTTTTGTGCTTCGTTATTTGTATTCTACTCACTGCCAACAACTACAAACATACACACAAACAACCATGAATACCATTTTAAATAGTACATAGTTGTTGGCTATTACCGTCGCTATTACCATTATTGTTCTTGTTATTGCTACTATTATTGTTGTTGTAATTTCTCCGCACTTACCAACGTGTTTTGTATTTTTGTTCGCTTTTTTCTAGTGGAATTTTACTGCACACCTACATACATATGTACATCTTACCTATGTACATACATATATATGTATGTACAACTCCCGAGCCATTGGTGGAAGTGGCTGTGGAAAAAAATCTCTGCTTCAGCTACAAAGTTTTGTCTCATAAAAGAGCCGGATTTCATTCGAGATGAGCAGAGAATATTGAATTGAGGAGGAAGGGGTGCCGCATAAACTGCTGATCGTCGCTGAAGCAAAGAGGAGGCACAATGTACTATTGACGGGTTGTTTTAGCCTTTGAAAGATTGGCTAACTGATCGATTACCCTCAACTTTGATTTGAATGCAATGCATTTTTAACCGACTTCAGAAAAAGGAGGAGGTTATCAATTATTCGAAATATTTTTTATTTAATTTTTCTTTCATGCATGTTACAGCATAACTTTGGACCGATTTCTAGAAATCTGTTTGAAGTGAAACTTCTTTAGCGGTGGTTGGGTGGTTGGGAGTAAATTGGCAAATTCAACGGAAATTGCACACGGACATAGTGCAACGGAAATGATGCAACGCAAATGGTTGGGGCTAAAACAAGTGCTTCTTGTGTGTATGCATATGGTATTAATTTGAGAAAAATTTGTTAATAAAAGTTAAAGAATAACACTTAGAAAGAGACCATTACAAGAATGAAAGTAAAGGTGACNCTGCTGCTGTTGTTGTTGCTTTTGATAGCTTTTGTGTGCTTTTTTGTTGTTTGTTCACATTGTTGTTGGCAAGCAGCAAGCAAGGAAACTAGGTCAGTGGCACACATTAAATTCAAATGCACTAATACAAATGGAAATAAAGAGTCACACAGGCATTTAAACAAATGATTTTACAACAAACATACATACTTACATATTCGTACAACACATATCGATGTGCTTTTGTGCTTCGTTATTTGTATTCTACTCACTGCCAACAACTACAAACATACACACAAACAACCATGAATACCATTTTAAATAGTACATAGTTGTTGGCTATTACCGTCGCTATTACCATTATTGTTCTTGTTATTGCTACTATTATTGTTGTTGTAATTTCTCCGCACTTACCAACGTGTTTTGTATTTTTGTTCGCTTTTTTCTAGTGGAATTTTACTGCACACCTACATACATATGTACATCTTACCTATGTACATACATATATATGTATGTACAACTCCCGAGCCATTGGTGGAAGTGGCTGTGGAAAAAAATCTCTGCTTCAGCTACAAAGTTTTGTCTCATAAAAGAGCCGGATTTCATTCGAGATGAGCAGAGAATATTGAATTGAGGAGGAAGGGGTGCCGCATAAACTGCTGATCGTCGCTGAAGCAAAGAGGAGGCACAATGTACTATTGACGGGTTGTTTTAGCCTTTGAAAGATTGGCTAACTGATCGATTACCCTCAACTTTGATTTGAATGCAATGCATTTTTAACCGACTTCAGAAAAAGGAGGAGGTTATCAATTATTCGAAATATTTTTTATTTAATTTTTCTTTCATGCATGTTACAGCATAACTTTGGACCGATTTCTAGAAATCTGTTTGAAGTGAAACTTCTTTAGCGGTGGTTGGGTGGTTGGGAGTAAATTGGCAAATTCAACGGAAATTGCACACGGACATAGTGCAACGGAAATGATGCAACGCAAATGGTTGGGGCTAAAACAAGTGCTTCTTGTGTGTATGCATATGGTATTAATTTGAGAAAAATTTGTTAATAAAAGTTAAAGAATAACACTTAGAAAGAGACCATTACAAGAATGAAAGTAAAGGTGACTACGCACATAGATAAAGAAAAGGATAAAGGCAAAGGTAGAAATAAAAGTAAACACAAAGACGCGTCAAGATAAAGGCAAAAATGAAGACCGACGTACATTTAAACACTTTACTTACATATAAATATATATAAGGGCAAAGGCGAAGGGGAATATGTAGATGAAGCAAATGATAAACATAAAAGTAAAGACAAAGAGGAGGATGAGGTTACCGATTCNACAAATGATTTTACAACAAACATACATACTTACATATTCGTACAACACATCTCGATGTGCTTTTGTGCTTCGTTATTTGTATTCTACTCACTGCCAACAACTACAAACATACACACAAACAACCATGAATACCATTTTAAATAGTACATAGTTGTTGGCTATTACCGTCGCTATTACCATTATTGTTCTTGTTATTGCTACTATTATTGTTGTTGTAATTTCTCCACACTTACCAACGTGTTTTGTATTTTTGTTCGCTTTTTTCTAGTGGAATTTTACTGCATACCTACATACATATGTACATCTTACCTATGTACATACATATATATGTATGTACAACTCCCGAGCCATTGGTGGAAGTGGCTGTGGAAAAAAATCTCTGCTTCAGCTACAAAGTTTTGTCTCATAAAAGAGCCGGATTTCATTCGAGATGAGCAGAGAATATTGAATTGAGGAGGAAGGGGTGCCGCATAAACTGCTGATCGTCGCTGAAGCAAAGAGGAGGCACAATGTACTATTGACGGGTTGTTTTAGCCTTTGAAAGATTGGCTAACTGATCGATTACCCTCAACTTTGATTTGAATGCAATGCATTTTTAACCGACTTCAGAAAAAGGAGGAGGTTATCAATTATTCGAAATATTTTTTATTTAATTTTTCTTTCATGCATGTTACAGCATAACTTTGGACCGATTTCTAGAAATCTGTTTGAAGTGAAACTTCTTTAGCGGTGGTTGGGTGGTTGGGAGTAAATTGGCAAATTCAACGGAAATTGCACACGGACATAGTGCAACGGAAATGATGCAACGCAAATGGTTGGGGCTAAAACAAGTGCTTCTTGTGTGTATGCATATGGTATTAATTTGAGAAAAATTTGTTAATAAAAGTTAAAGAATAACACTTAGAAAGAGACCATTACAAGAATGAAAGTAAAGGTGACTACGCACATAGATAAAGAAAAGGATAAAGGCAAAGGTAGAAATAAAAGTAAACACAAAGACGCGTCAAGATAAAGGCAAAAATGAAGACCGACGTACATTTAAACACTTTACTTACATATAAATATATATAAGGGCAAAGGCGAAGGGGAATATGTAGATGAAGCAAATGATAAACATAAAAGTAAAGACAAAGAGGAGGATGAGGTTACCGATTCAAGTAAAGATGAAGATAGGGGAACAAAGATTAAAATAAAGGTAATTAAAGAGGAAAGGATATAGAGAGAGACACAGAGACTCAATCTGGGAACTATTTTGGGATTTTAGAGATGTTCGGGATTCTCCGGACTTATCGATAAAATAATTGATATTTTATCGGTTTTGTTATCGATTTTCTTATGGAAATCTTTATCGATATTGTTATCAATTTTCGGAACTTATCGGTATATATCGATTTTGTTATCCATATTTATCGATTTTGTTATCGATATTTATCGATTTTGTTTTCGATATTTATCGATATTTATCGATTTTGTTACCGTTATTTATCGATTTTGTTATCGATTTTTGTTATCGGTATTTATCGATTTTGATATAACTGTAACAAAATCGATAAATATCGATAACAAAATCGATAAATATAAATAAAAAACCGATAAATATCGATAACAAAACCGATAAATATCGATAACAAAAACGATAAATATCGATACCAAAATCAATATATTTCGATAAATAAATCGATAAATAAAGTTAACTAAATAGATATATATCGATAAATATCGACAAAAACATCGATAAGTATCGATAACTATCGATAACAAAATCGATAACTATCGATAACAAAATCGAGAAAAATATCGATAACAAAATCGATAAAAATATCCATAATAAAATCGATAAATATCGATAACAGGATCGATAAAAAAAAATCGATAAATATTGTTTTGTTATCGATTTTTGTTATCGGTATTTATCGATTTTGATATCAATATTTATCGATTTTTTTTTATCGATCTTGTTATCGATATTTATCGATTTTATTATGGATATTTTTATCGATTTTGTTATCGATATTTTTCTCGATTTTGTTATCGATAGTTATCGTTTTTTTATCGATAGTTATCTATACTTATCGATGTTTTTGTCGATATTTATCGATATATATCTATTTAGTTAACTTTATTTATCGATTTATTTATCGAAATATATTGATTTTGGTATCGATATTTATCGTTTTTGTTATCGATATTTATCGGTTTTGTTATCGATATTTATCGGTTTTTTATTTATATTTATCGATTTTGTTGTCGATATTAAATAGATCTTGTTATCGATATTTATTGATTTTGTTATCGATATTTATCGATTTTGGTATCGATATATCGATTTGGTTATCGTTATTTATGGACTTTGTGATCGATATTTATCGATTTTGTTATGAATATTTTTATCGAGTTTATTATCGATATTTTTAACGATTTTGTTATGGATATTTTATCGATGTTTATATCGTTTCTTTATCTATATTTATCGATTCTGTTATCGGTTCTGATATCTCTATTTATCGAATTTGTTATAGATGTTTATCGGTTTTGTTGTCGACATTTATAGATTTTGTTAACGTTATTTATCGATTTTGGTATCGATATATCGATTTGGTTATCGTTATTTATGGACTTTGTGATCGATATTTATCGATTTTGTTATGAATATTTTTTCGAGTTTATTATCGATATTTTTAACGATTTTGTTATGGATATTTTATCGATGTTTATATCGTTTCTTTATCTATATTTATCGATTTTGTTATCGGTTCTGATATCTCTATTTATCGAATTTGTTATAGATGTTTATCGGTTTTGTTGTCGACATTTATAGATTTTGTTAACGTTATTTATCGATTTTGTTAACGATTATTATCGATTTTGTTATCGATATTTTTTGATTTTGTTATCGATATTTATCGATTTTGGTATCGACTTTGTTATCGATATCTATCGATTTTGTTATCGATATTTGTCGATTTTATTATCGATATTTATCGACTTTGTTATGGATATTTTTATCGATTATGTTATCGATTTTGTTATGGATATGTATATCGATTTGGCTATGGATATTTTTAACGATATTTTTATCTAGTTTCTAATATATTTTTCTACCAATATATCGACTTTGCTATCGAAATTTTTATCGAATTTTTCATAGATTTTGTTATAAATATTTTTATCGGTTTTGTTATTGATATTTTATTGGCTGTTACGATCGATTTTGTTATCGATAGAGTATAAAGATAAAAATTAAGATAAAGAAAAACAAAATACCATAGATGTAATTAGAACGAACAAGGGTAGAGGTAGGGATCTAGGTAGAAAAAATACAAAAAATATAACCTTAAGCAAGAGCAGATGTATGTATGTATGTATGTACATATCGTCGTTTAAAGTGCAAAACCGCATAACAACAAAATGCAAAACCGCGTATGTGGTGTTGCATAAATTATTTTCAAGAGAGTAAAAATACTTTGAAATATGAGTGGTTCTCTTTTTTTATAAAGCAGTCGCATTTCTAGCTAGTATATTTCAGGACGAATGAATGAGGATTGAGCCAAGAGCTTGTGTGAGCATCGCTGTCTACTGGCGGCAGCGCTACTTACTACTAAGTTCACAAGATATCGGACCGTAATATTTTTTGGCAGACTTCCTTTGTCCTTTAAAACATTTTAGGCTATATTTTGCTCAGTCTTAACATTTTCATGTGGCGAACTCCACAGTTCTTTGCCACTTTTCCTACGGTCCCGCGTTTCCACATTAAATATATTATTTACATTTATGTTTCCTCATTAACCATATTATTTACTGGTAATCACTTCTTGAATAAATTACAATACAGAAAAAAGTCATCCGACTTCCAACTAATGAAAAGATAACTGTAAATGGCAAAACTGAGAGTGAGTGTAAAACTGTAACACTTGCCTTAATTTACATTTTTGCCTGCTGGTTTTATTATTGTTGTTGGATTGACTTCAAATCTTTGTGAGATAGGGAGTAGAGGTGCACCAATAAGAATATATAACAAAAGTATGAAAGTTGTTAGAACTTGGAAAGATAACGGTTGCTGAAATAAAAAGTGTTACACCATGTTACAGTTTTGCTCGTCACTGTATATTCCAAGGAATGTGGATCAAAGTAGTTTTTACACTTTGAAAAGCCATAGAAGAAAGTGATTTTTTCATATTAAAATTTTTTTCTTAATAGTAAAATAAAAGACGAAAAATTTCTGATATATAAAAAAAAAACTGATCTTGCTTTTTTATTTAGGCATCAGTAAAAGAAGTAATTTGTAACTTCCCCAGATTTTTGCGCTTTTTTTTGGGGACGTAGGGATATTTTTTGATTTCTTGCAATTTGTCGGAATATTTGCAGGATACTTCGGCAATTTTTGCGTTCTAATCGGGATCTTTTAAGGGTTTTCAATATTTTTTTGGCTCAATGGTATATTTAAATAATAATTTTTATTAATATTTTTTTTAAATTTTTTTTAGCCCTATACCGAGGGTAAATAAAACAATTAGACGTCCTATATTCCCTATATATTAGGAACTGAAGTGAGAATTAATAATAATAATAATAGATTGGCGCTTACACATGTGTTAGTGTTTGGCCGAGCTTCTCCTCCGAGATGTGTTATGTGCGCCTTGATGTCGAGGGACGACCGCTGTTAAGAAAATCCTTTTTTCTATATTTTTTGCGATGTTGCTTTGACCAGGGTTTGAACCCAGGTGCTGATGAGTGAAAGCGCGCACTGCTTACCACTACACCACAGCGGCCGAGTGAGAATTAGAAACCTGTAAAAAAAGCAATTTAATTTTTGAAATCACCGTGAAGTAAAGTTTCATGAAATTGCGACCACTTCTTGCATATTTCTACATTTGTACATTTGTGCGTCCGTGCTGGATGCCGTAAGTGAAATATTTTCCACTTTTATTGTTTTTAATTAATTTAAGATATTTCCTGTCAAATTGAGAGATATAACAGTTTTCTGAACCGCATGGTACCATTTTTATCCAGTGTGAAATTTTGACGACTTACAAAATAAAACTAATTTTTTTTATGAAAATATTAAAAATCAATAGTTGCTTCCTTTTTAGACGTCTTTATTTAGCTTGCCCTGTTTGTTGACTAAAATTTAATAATTAAAATTTTACCCTCCCCCTGTCGACCGATTGATCTGAAACTTGGTATACGTATTTAGTTGTGATGACATGTCAATCCTATACATATGTATATCCGGTATGATTGTATCATTGCAAAGATGGCTGCCGCTTAAAAATGTCGGATTAAATATTTTTTACACCCGCTCAATATGGGTATAAAATGAAAAGGCTTGACTATGAGAACACAATACACTATAAATAAAATCCAAATCCAACGAAACCGCTGGTAGAAAATGGAAGATTTCAATCCTCTTAATATGGGAAATGGGTAATAAATGGAAGGACTTTACAAGTAGAACATGATAAAGTTAAGACAGTCTATAAGAGCAAATCTCACAAGTTGTTACATTTTTTGACGAAAACGTGTTTGTGGTTATGGGGAGAGTAATGCGGTTGAAATGTACTACGAATAAATAGAACACTAAATTTAAATAATGGTGTTTGAAGAATTAATTATGTGGGCACTGTAACAATATTATGATAAGATTGCGGTCCTGAAAATTTTAAAAATTTTTCATAGCTTTTTTTTCTTAATATGTGCTAACTGAGTGTGGACAAAAGTATTATAAAGTGTTTAAATCTATTTATAATTTTAACTTACCTGCACTTTGCACTTACCTCCTTTGCAAAATATCGAAATTAATTCAGTAGCATCCACATTTTCTTTTAGGCAAAAAATATGTATATTTATAATTTTTTCAGAAACAACTTGCAACGCAATTAAAAATAATTTCATGAAATTTAAAACTAAAATAATAAGTATAAATTATTTACAGTGTTATATTTTCAAAATAAAAATACTAAAAAGCTTTGAAATGAACAGGTAGGAAAGAAGGAAAGAAATTCTTTTTGATTTAAAAGGAAAGTTAGGGGAAAGTATAACCATTTAAATAAATAATTGCACAAGAGTAATTAATTAAAAATAAATAATAAATATTTTACATTAAATTACCTTACAATAAATTGTTTTTCTAATTTAAGATTCCTAAATAAGTGCTTGCTGGTTAATTATAAAGTTAAATTTGCAGTTATTGCTTATTAAATATTTCCTTTTGAAGCACGAAATTAAATTTGTTTAAATTAAATTATAATTTTTTAAATTGCGCATGCCTAACACAATTGAGTGTATATAACTTAAAGGAAAAGCATCCATAGATTCAGCAATTTTATTTTTCCATTTTTACTATAATAAGCAAGGAAGTTTTTTCTTTATAAAATAAATAATGGTACACATATACTTGCAAAGTTTAAAAATTTCAACACAAATTCCAAAACTATATTTTTTTAATGAATTTCAATATTTTACTGGCATATGGTTTTTATTTTATCAATAAAGCTAAATTCTGAAACACCACCAGGGCGGTTAGCTATAAAGTTTTGCTATATTGTTGCCAATCCTTTTTATTGCATCGATTTTTAGTTATTATTAGTACGATTTGCTAAAATTTCCTGCTAATAATAATTGCAAGCACATTTCGCTTCTACATTTTGCCACATTATTGCATATTCATTTGTACATTATTGCTTAGGGCTTATTTCTAACAAAAAACATTGTTTTATATAATTTTTTACGCATACTTACGTAATTATTTATTTTGTAAAAATTTTAAAAACTTTTGTATTGCTTAATTACTTGTATGAAATATTTTCCACTTTGAGGTACAATTTCTCTGCTCTCTTCAACACCTGCTATTGGCGACCTATGCACTTGCATATTTTACAAATTATTTGCGCATAGCTTTATTTAAAATTAAATTAAGTTTTTTAAACACTGTTCTAAGAACCTACATTTACATATAAATATTTATATGTATATATAATTTTACAGACTTATTAACTAGTTTTTGAAATTAACACAAAAAACAATGAACTCATTAAAAAAAAATTCAAGGTATTGGCGCTACGCATGCGCCCCAGCTCATCATCGATGGTAAAGCGCACACTTGCATCAAAACGGAACAACAGTTGCAAAAAGACAATTGGACGCTCCGTTGTTCTTACATTGCTTGTGCTCTCTTTGAGCTTGTACTCAAAATTGTAACTCATGCTGTTTACACTAACTCTCTTACTGGCTTATTGTTTTACGATTGAAAGCTCTAAGCACACCTGTTAAGATAATGCTGTCAATCGTTGGACGCATTCGGATTTGTGGATTTCCCATTTTCATACCGGTAAATAAACGAGATTATTATAGCCTAAGGAAAGAAAAATGCCTACTTTCTCTCTTTTCAATGCTTTTTATCAGTTTCAGATTTAAAAAGAGCATCTTGTCACATTGAGTGAAAACTAAAAAGTTCGTTCCGTAGCTGTCGGAATACAATTAATTATTGGTTGGAAGCTTTAAAAGCTGTAAGCTCTATAAATCTCGTTTTTAGTTTATAACTCAAAGAGAAGCTTTTATCCTAAAAAGTTCAGGCCTACTGCAGTCCAGTTACAATTGAATCGCTCTCAGACTGTCTATTTCAAGTTCATTGTTGGAAGCGCGAATGAGAAAAAAGTTCAGCGTGTTTAGAGTCCATTTAGCTACTTCATAGGCATGTGACCTAAGCTGTTATAATTTTTCTGTATATTTTATATACGGCATTTAATAAAAACTCCCTCTTTCCAACGCTATTTCAGAACTTTTTCAGCTTTTTCTACGTTTGGACCAATCCTGCAAAAAACCTTTTAAAGCCTTATTTATTAGTTTGTTCCAGTACACTAGGACATAGTAAGAAATAGTATGAAATTACAGGAAGTCGTTCCCGTACGCAAGAATTTCTCTCACTGGGAACACTTTTGGGCGAGTAAGAGAGCAACTCTTCCCAGTCAGAAGTTACAGGATTTTGCCCGAAGTTTTTCTTCCTGCAAGTTCATGAAAAGTGTTAACCGATAGGCAGGGTTACATTTATAAACAAACACAGAACGTGGTGCGATCAAAGATGGAAGTAAACAACGGAATATTGGAATATGTACGCAATTATTCTTAATTGTATAGTTTTTAATAATTATTTACTGATTTTCAGCCAAATCAGTGTTCTACCAATGAAATGTAAATAAACCGACTGACATTTGTGCAGGAAATAGTGCTTTTTACGTTCCGGTACACTTCTGTAACTGTTCTCCTTTTACTCTCACTTGAGAGAGTAACATTGTAGTTTGACAGTTCCACAGGTTTTTGCACGAGGAATACTGGAACAAACTATATATTTTATATGCGCCAATATAAGATGAAAGTTAAGATCGTCGCCTGAGAACAGTGAAAACAAAATTATAGTTTAAAAAACTAAAACTTCGCTATTATAATTTCCATTCGTACTGTCATCAGGTATGTACCTTGAGAATAGAAATCGCTGCATCTTTTAGGCGCATCAATATTACATAGTTACATCCCGAGCTAATAAAAGGGAGGTAATAATAATAAAAAGATAGCTTTTACTCTGTGCGTGCCCATAAAAAGGCTTTAAAACTCTTCTCCCAGAGGATATGTGTTATTTGTGACAGATCCATCGCATCTTTAAAAGCTATTTTTATTGATCACGTTATCCCGCCACAGTGTAAGAAGTACTTGAGTTTACAACGCCTTTTAATTAAAAAAGTGTAGTTTTTAGAGCTTATTAACGAAAAGCCTGCGACTGCCAACTGCAATATTTCTTTGTAAGATTTGGGAAATTTTTGGAAAAGCTCTCGAGAAAGGTTTAGCTAAAATGTTTTGGAATAGATTTTTTTCAACCTCAAGCATTTTGATAGTAGCGAGTAAGATAGCGTTAAAGCTTGTTTCCACCTTTCCGCGCATACTGTTGAAGTGGCCGACTCTGACATGGATTCAGTTAAAATATTGTCAAAAGACCTTTTAGCGTCTGCCCAAAAGCTTGACAACAATTTTCTATAGATCTTATTGAACTTTTTCTTGCAAAAACCTTTGAAATTCCAAAGAACTTATTACTAAAGCTAATGCTCTGGATAACATAAAGTTGGTCTGGATGAGTAAAAGGCCGGAGTGCGATTTTTGCCTAACTTTTAATTCAAAACCGTATTATACCAGAGTGCTTTTTAACTGTGCATAAATATTAGAGCTCTACATGCGGAAAAGGCGGCCCTGTACCTGCTTTTTAGTGAAACCTATATAAACTTTGAACGAGTTTGGAAAAATTGAATCTTTTTCTTACGTTAAAACCACCTATTTATTTCCTCTGCTGTCAGCGAAGGCCCACTTTAAAATTTTACCTAGGTCAGGGAGAGCTTTTACTTTACCAAAAGCTATAAAATAAGTTCTCCTGGAGAATATGTTTTGGCCATGCTTGATTTTGGGAAACCATTGAATTGAGTAAAATGAATACCCACACTCAAGGCCGAGCTTTTTTAAAGCTTAAAACGCTTCAGATTTGGCACTCTCGTAGAGTATTCAATTTTTCACATTTCCACTTCAATCTGTTGGACACATATAAACAACGCAACTATACCTTCTACAAAATAAACTGGCAGGAAAAGGAGGATGTAGGAAGTCTACGAGATGTACTGGCTTTCATAGCAGATTTTTGGATTTTTGGGTGTTGCATACACCAAGTCTTTAACATAAATTGGAAACAAATTTCAAAGCTAAAACCAAGTGATGTTTACTTAGAACTTTTGCTATCCATAAATATACTTGCCTGCTAATGCTACAATTTCAATAGTTTTTATCTGGTTCAAATGTTCTAAATATATTTCTCTAGACTTATTTTTAGAGGGACCTACCCCTATTCAATATGTATATGTACATAAATTCCAGCCCACTACTCATCAACTAAGTAACTAGATTCAACTAACAAAGAGTAAAACTAAAGAGATCAAAAGCAACCAACAACAACGAATAACAAATATTGAGTGCGTGTCGCGTATTCCAAAAACAACACCACTTATGAATATGAAATTGTATCAAAGTATTTTCATTACCAACTAAACTACAAAAGATTATACTCTTATCCAATGGACTGCAAGTGTTTGTCAAGTGTAGTCAAATTAATATGCAGAAAACACTTACCTCATTTTGTCGAATATGGCTCTTATTAAGGAATTCGTAACACGCACATGCTCATTAAAGGACATTGAAGTACGAAACACTCACTGGAGTTGATTGACTGAGAGTTGACTTGTAGCCCGCTCAGCAGCTGCACTCTTACACTCCAGTTGTGCTATCGTTTCAAGACCTTTAATGAACACTACGCTGCCTCTGAGAGTGTTGATGTGTGTCGGCTGTGGGCATAGCTCCAGCCCGGCAACCATTTCAGATAGCCACGCTACAGCTACCCCTTCAACGCCATCATTTACACACTTACACACATTCAGTTCACTCTTAGACGCAACGATTTTGTAGATTTGGGCTTGAACGCTCGCATGTTGGCTTGCATCACGGCAACAGTTTGTTGTTGTTGTTCGTGATCCTCGCGCGCATCGTGTCAGTCACGCCCAATTCTCTTATGTATCTGTTGATGTTTGAGCAAGTGCGCCTTCTGTCGAAACGCTTTGGCGCAGACGTCGCAACGGAATGGCTTCTCGCCCGTATGCGTTCGCAGGTGTACCTTGATGTTGCTCTTGTTGAGGAAGCCTCGATTGCAGATACTACACCGATGTACGGGTTTCTCTTTGCCCAACAAACCGGAAAGGTCATTGGCGCTAAAGCTGACGGAGGATGGTGAAATTGCGTTAAGTTGTTGCGGTCCGAGAACGCCACTACTGCTGTTGGACTGTGCGTTCGCTTGCGCCTGTTGCTGTTGACTGGATTTCTTTTGAGAGCGTGACCGTTTCGTTTTCGGTGTGCCGGTGGGTGTAATTGTCGTCGTATGTGGATAATTTCCAAGCATGTCGGGACTACAGAGACCGTCGGACTTCATCGACGACATAGTGACTTGGTATTGATGTTGATTGGTTAGATAGCGCGGATTGATCATCAGATTGTCCGTGGTTGACACCACGGATCCCGGTGGACTGGAAGTAGACGACGCTGTGGGCAGCTCGTTACAGTATGAGGTAGAACTGGGCGCTTCACTTTTTAACGCCGTCGTATTGGCTGAATGCTGTTGCTGTTGTGGTGGGCCATTCTGCAGTCGGTTGTGCAGTAAAGGCATGTAACCGTGCGTCAGCAAGCTTTGTAGCGTCGAACTGCTCGGGTGCACGGGTGAGTGTGGCAAGATGAATTCGCTGAGCGTATCCTGTTGTGACACCAGTAGCTTCCCATCCTGTTGTATACAATTTCCATCGATCCACGCATCCAGATCCATCCAGGAATCACGCGTATCATTGCCATCATCCTTATCCAGTTGGTTGGGCACTGTGGTATCGGCTATCGCTGAGCCAATTATGGCTGCAATATCGTCAATTGAGTTCATATCTACATACTCGGACAGGTCTTTGGCATCAGTGTAAATGCGTACGCCGCTGTGCATCGAATCTGGCCCATGATCACCACCGCCAACCATGCCATTGGCGTTGTGGCCGTTCCTGCTTCCGCTGCCGCCGCCACCGAGGCTACCCGAATTAGCTGCCGACATTACACAACTGTCGGCCATCGAGTACAGCTTATTATCTAATTGACTATCCGCAAAGAGTTTTACATCACCCAGACAGGCGTCCGCATCCGGACTTAACACGCTCTCAGGCAGGCAAGTAGACGAGGAAACAATGTTATGGTCGGCTGAAGAGCCATGACTGTTGGCACCACCGCCGCCGCCAGCACCACTGCCCTGCATCGATGGTAGCGGTGATGTACCCGAGGTCGCCGCCGCCAACTGTATACTTGTGGAGGCGTTTCCTGTCGTCGTCGACGTCGTCGAATGATTCGTCTGGTAGGCACTTTGTATGTAATTGTTGTTACTCTCATCAGGTAGCCTCTGTGCGATCGCATGGTAATGGTGTCCGGAGATGCCATTGATGGACAAATGCCCCGTATAGCCGGTGAACGGTGGTAGTGGTTTTAGATCGGAAAGCGCATTTAGTGAGGACGTATTCAATAGCAGATTGTCGAGCACATCTAGCGAGTTTTTTTGTTCGGAATCGCTGGGCAGCGAGTCAAGGTCATGTTCGAGCAGCAGTTTATGGCCATCAAGCAGGTATTGATCCTGGCTACCGTTTTGTGTGGGACCCCAGCATGGACTCATAAGTAGACTTTCAACTTCAGATTCGCTTGGTCCGTTCATGCTGTAAAACTTCATCGTATTCTGTGGCGCATATGAGTGATTTTTGTTGTTTCTTGTGCTCACAAGAGAAAAATATGCTTGATCCTTTTTTCAGCAACTGGTGTGCACAGGAAATTTGTAGAGTTTTCGTTGGGTATAGGTGTCGCTTCCGGGCTTAAATGTCGCATGAATTAGCTTGTTTGAAGTTGTGATGAAAACTGCAAGTATAGAGAAAAAACAGAAATCAAAAGACTTAAGCAGCGAACTCTTTATAGAGTATTTGACTCAAAATCATGCAAAAAGGTGTTTAGTTTTTGTTGAAATGTACTTTAACGGACAAAGGATGCTTCTTAAAATTAAAAACAAAAATAATAATTCAAGTGTCTTACTGCTTAAAGTTAAATTCATCTAGCCTACGTACTAATTTTGGAAATTTCAACATTTGTGTATACACTAAACGCGAGCACAAAACATTTCGCTTGCAGAGTCTTCATAGTGTACAGTTCTCCTTTCACTGTGCTTCATTTTATGCGAACACTGAAATTACTGTTCTCTTTCATCACAAGCACACTACAACATTGCTTTAACGGCGGAGCAGCGTGATTGTGTATTGCCGTGACGAAACAAATTTTACTATTTCATTTTAATTAATTGAAATTCAATAGTGTCCACAGTGTAATAAATCAATGCAAATTTTGAAGCTCAAGCAAATGACTTTTACAATAAAGTTAAATAAATATTATTGGCAATGGATAGACGAAGATTTTACGTCCGACATTTTTACTGTAGAATAATTAGTTAGAAAAGTTATCTTATGAAATATTATATTTGAGATATCTTTCGAATACTTACATAAAAGATTCTCATTTTTAGCTCAAGTCATTTGGTTATGATGACAGAATGAAAATGTGGAAAAAAATTGGTTGGTTCAAACCTTATCCAAGCTCACCGTGATATTTTGGAAAAATCCTCCCTTTCAAGCCGACTTGCCAAGGACTTCAGCCAGGAGAAAAGGCGGCAAGTCCTTACTTTCGGAATCAGTACGTTGAAATCTTTTGAAATTTGGAAAGTTTTATTCCAGGACACGATGCAACTATTTTCGAGCTCTCGGACTAATGCAATTGCCATTCCATTTCCAAGTTGGGTAAGGAAGCCAAGAAAATGAACAAGACGAAGTATATCCTGTCATCAAGCAAACAGTCAATGCATTCGCGCCTTGGCATTCACGTCACTGTTGAGAGTTATGATTTCGATAAAATAGAGAATTTCGTTTACTTGGAAACCAGCAATAACACCAATAATAATGACAGCACCGAAATTCAACACAGAAACACTATCGCAAAGAAGTGCTATTCTGACCGGAGTAGGTAATTGAGAAGTAAACTCTTCTCTCTGTTGTACAAAAATCACACTCTGTAAGTCACTCATCATGCCTGTGCTAGTGTATGGCGCAGATGCATGGACAATGAAAACGTTTGATGGGGCGGCTTTTAGAGTCTTCGAGAGAAAGATTTTGTAAAAGATTTACGGGCCTTTACGCGTTGGGATGACAAGTACCCCAGACGATGGAACGATGAGCTGTATGAGCTTTACAAAGAAAGGGACATAAGCATTGCAGGGAATTAAAATGCAGCGGCTCCGTTGGCTTGGCTATGACACCGACACTGCTGCTCTGTAGGTATACAACTCGGAACCAGCTGGTGGTAGCAGAGGAAGACCAGGAGAGACCAGGTGGAGAAGGATTTGGCTAGGACTTGGAATTTCCAATTGGCATTAGGTGGCACCGAAGAATAACGACTGGCGTCCTTTGTTGAACTCGACCAAAATCGCTTAGGTAGTTACAGCGCCAAATAAGAAGAAGAAGAGAAGTGGGTCTGCAGTTATGCTTCACAGTGTACGATAATACTAAAAATTAAATGGCTCGAAACCCGAAATATGTTTTTGCCACACTTCAGGATCTTCTTGGGGGGTTTCCAGCAGGATTGGGAATTATTTCGGGATTTTTCGAGATTTACATTTTCGTGTCCTGTGGTTTTTTTTTCGGGAACTTTGTTGGCGCTTAATATGGTAAAGTACGTTTCGTTTAGGCTGATAAATAATTGTGTTGTATATAGTTTTTACTTGTTAAGTCACTCATGTATTCAAATATATAAGGAATTGATTATAAAATAATTGTATGTGTTTGACAACCCTAAGTAACAGTCCTGATATTGATAAGAATAACAATATTTTTGAGCTTTGACTTTTGCTAAATGGTTGGCTTAAATTCTCCTCAAAATTAGTTGTGTGCGTCTTTACGTTGTTACGCAAATGGATGGACGAAAAGTAAATGGATTTGTGAGGTACTTTTTCATGGCCGAAATACACTCAGAGGTTGGCCATTGTATGCTTAGGGATGACCGCTGTTAGAAAAAATATTTTCTAATTTTTGGATGTTGCTCGGACCAGAGATCGAAGCCAGGTCCGACGGAGTTGTAGTACGCACCTTTAAGCACTTAGCCACAGCGCCATCATGACACTGATACATGTCATACAGAATGGTAGATATATCTGTATTTTTCACCTAACTACAAATAAATAAAAATCAGGCGGTGGTGTTGTATAATGTATGTATTTATGTATGTACGTTAATAATATATTGCACATATGTGTATTTGTTTATACATGCATTTGTATTAATCTACATAATTGTACATATTTGTGAACAAATGACAGCGACAGCATCTGCAGCTGCAGTAATAACGACAGCGGCCACGACAGCGGTGTCCAATAATTTCTAGTCGGAATTTGGGTCAAAATATTCATAATCTCAAGAATTAGCATATAAATGGAAGGAAAAACTTTCTCGTAGTGCTTACGTACATCATATATGTATATATATATATATATATGTACATAAGTATGTATGTATGTGTAAATGTAGCGATCGATGCATAGAGAGATACAAATGTGCCTGATTGGAACTACCCTGCAGTAAAATTTAGAGACAGTCTGGCAAAGCGCTAGTTCCGAACTACATACTTCAGAACTATCTCTGAACTAGTGAAAAACGGTTGCAGAGCGGGAAACTTACGGTGTGCCAGTTGCACTCTGTTGAGAAGTAAATGCAAATTCTCTCTTCTCGTACAATACGAAAATAGCTCAGCAGGAAGACCTCCGACTCTAGCATCGTTGGTCGCGAGTTCAAAGATTTAATAAATTTAAATTGTTGAATGCCGCTTAAAAATTAAAGAGAAAATAAAATGATCAAATTTAATATAAGTAAAAAAAACTAATAAGATGCAATCTGTAAAAGAACATAAAAAAAGGAAAAATATCAGAAAATCGAATAATCAAATTTTTTTTTTCATAAAAAATTTATTGTCGCAGTTCTGTCCAAAATGGTACCAGTGCAGAACTGGTTCGAAAGTTCTGCAGAGGGGCGCAATTTCCACCTCATAGGGCATCGTCATGTAAAAAGAGACAGTTGAAAGCATTGCATTGGGATAGATCGAGAACCAGTACCGCCTCCTGAGAGCTAGTTCTGCGCTAGTTCTGAACTAGCGCGATTTACTACAGGGTAAATACTGAACAAAAACACACACGCGCAGAAACTCACGCACGTACATACATACATAGGAGTTGTTTTAAATAATTAAAATAACAAAAACAAAATCAGCTAAGTTTGAGACTAGAAGAATATTTCACATACATATGTACACACAGATGTAAGTACATATAAAGGTACATAAGTATATCTACATTGCTAAGCCACAACTTGTGGCATAATTTTTCCAGTCGTAAGGTAAGTAATATAACAGAAGTATTAATGACAGCGAAAAAAAGACGGCAAAGGCAACTCGAACTCAAAATAACGGTAGCTATAGTAACTTTGTAGCGCTCAGCGGTAAACGCAAAAACGGAGATGCGCCTTTCATAGATCCAACTAAGGTGTACCCCACTTAATGGCAGCGGCTTCTGCGCAAGACGAGAGAGGCTTAGAAGGCTTCACTTCTTATCTGCTTTGACTAGAGTTTTAGGTGCGTAATATATATTTTATATGTGTGCGTATATGTAAATTTAAAAACATGCTTGTACCCAGTGTGAAAATGGGTAATGTACTGTCTCTTTCTTTGCCCCACTTCATATGCAGCTGACGAGTATATTCAAACTCTTAATGCCAGTTTTTCAGTGCTGGTTTAAACTCAGGTTAAACTAGGTTTGAACTACTGACAAGTTTTTTAGTGCGAGTTAAAGGCCGCTTCATAGTTTGGTTGTTTTTTAGGGCAACACGGTTTGTTCTTTGTGCAGATACAAAACTTCAGCCATTTATTTTCACTTTCGATACGCTCTCGTTTAAAGTTCTGAAGGCTTATAGACGGAAATTTAAAAAAAATTGTTAGGCGCTTTGTGTGTTGCCCGACCAAATGGCCCTATGCAAGTAAACTCCAACGTAAGTTGCGTTTGTTAGTTTTCTTGCGCACAGTTTTCATCTTATGTATGAACATTTCGCTTATTAATGTATGTACTGCTATAGAAACGAGTCTGTTTTCATGTATCTCGCAAACAATTTTAATTCCCCCCCTTTTCATCTAAATTTTGGCAGCTGACTACAAATATACAACTTAAAAGCTGATAGCTTAAACTCGGTTTAACCAAGCCAGATTGGGCGTTTAAACTTAGTATAAAGTAGGTTTAAATTTGTTTTAGTTTAAACGACAAACAAAGTTTAACTCGCACTAAGAAACAGGCCCTTAATGTGTCCAGAATAGGTCACAACAAAGGATCTCCTGTCGTCAGACAAAAAGCCCGAGCACATGCGTATCGGCATCCGTGTCGCTGTGGAGTCATAATTTCGAAAAAGTAGGCTGATGATTTCGTTACGAGCAGTGAAACCAATAATAATGCCAGCCTTGAAATCTAACGTGTTTAACTCTGCCAAAATCGCTTAGTCTGTTACAGCGCCAAATAAGAAGAAGGAAAGTATTTATGCAAAAAGATTAAATTTGTCAAACAAGTAATTTATATATAAAAGTTCATCTGGGCTATTGGGAAGGATGTTGCAAGTTGACGATTTGGTCGTCATTCTTAATGTCTCCAGATTCTACATCTGAGCCTTCGCTTTCGCTGGAGGAATCTAAAATTATTTCTGGGTTGTCTATAAGACTTTTAGCAATACTTGTTGAAGGCCCATCAATGTTGCTTGTTAAGTTGTATAACCGTTTAGCGCCTGAAGCTAAAGCCGGTTGTTACCGCCACTGTCTGAAATATACATATGTGACACATAAAGTTAAAAGGGACCTACGCTCAGAAAAAAAAGATTTCGAAAAAAACGACTTTGAAGCGAATCCGATCAATTTTTAAAAAAGTCATCCGCCATATTGAAAATAGAATTTTCACTATCACTATCTGGTGAGCGGTAAGGGAATGAATGTTTCACTATAGTTTACAAATTTAGGAAAAGTTTGCAATCTGTGCAAATTTCTTAGTTAGCCGATTCTATAGTTCTTTATACCAGATCAAAGGACTTAAGGCATCCATTCGTTATTGAATACAATATTTCTAGTGAAAGTGTCAGAAATTAACCCCAATTTTTATTTCCAAGATGTCTAATGTCCTTATAACAGCTCTGTTCAAAAATGTATATCCACCTACCATATAGTGGTAGTGATATTTGCAATACATTACCACTAAAGTGCATAGTGGTAGTGAAAACAATTTGGCACTACCACTAACAAAATAGTGATAGTGAAATAATTTTTTCACTAACACTATGCACTTAGTGGTAATGTATTTCAAATTTCACTACCACTGTATGGTTATGGTCCATAATAGGAATTTTAACATACATACATGTGTTGAAACTATGCAAAATAAAACTTGAATTCGTTCAAAATTTTAAGAAAATCAGGGCGCTTTCGTTTTTTTCTTAACAGCGGTCGCCCCTCGGAAGGCAACGGCAAACCTCGGAGTGTATTTCTGCCATGAAAAACAGCTGCTTACAGCTTGGCTGTAAGAGTGATGCATGAATTTATACGTTACCATACGTCATGTTTTTCCACTGGGTAATATATACATTTACAGTGCCGGTCAAAAGTGGATGAATGGTATTTCGTTTTTAAAATTTACAATGTTTTTCAAGCTAAAATTTTTTTGATATTTTTTTTTTAATTTCGTTCATGCTGTGACAAAAACCATATAAATCTCCTTTCAAAGTTTATACTGAATTTGGAAAAATTCCACAAATTTGTATCTAAATTTCGGACTTTTTAAACAGAATTTTTATAATTTTTTTGTGTATGCAGTTAAAAGGATTATACAATTTTTGTAAAATAAGTGCAAGTTTTGAGCGGCTAAAGAACTGCATTCATTTTTAATAATTTTTTTTTTGTTGACGGCGTTTTGGCATTCTTTCCATATAATCATAAATTTCTTGTGGAAGAGTATGCGCAAGAGCGTTTGCGAAAAAAATAAAAAGTCAACGCCAGTTTTCCTAAATTTCAATATTTATATAAAAAACAACCGCAAAAGCCGTCAGCAAATAAAACCTTTTACAAGTCAAGGGGATTTTTTAGCCGCTCAAAACTTGCACATATTTTACTAAAATTTTATACTCCTGTTAACTGCATACCCAAAAAATTTATAAGAACTCTGGTTAAAAAGCTCGAAATTTAGATAAAAATTTGTGGAATTTTTCCAAGTTCTACATAAAGTTTGAAAGTGTGTGTTATATGGTTTTTGTCGAGGCATTAATCATATTTTTATAAAAAAATATCAAAAAAATTTTAGGTTGAAAAACAAAATACCATTCATCCACTTTTAATCACCACTCTATGTATGTCTGTTTGTTAAACAAGTACTAGCAATGAAATGAAAGAAAGTCTTATAAGTCGCTATAGCCGCATCTCCTCCGCCTCAGCTCCCCTAAATCCCGTTACTAATCCGACAATATTCGACACATAAGCAATCAACAGTACATTGTAGTGAAAAGTTTGGCAGGTCGATAGGTTGGCAGGTGATTGGGTAAGTTGTTGCTACAATCGGCAAATCAAAAGCGCCGTTAAGTAAAGAACTGCCAAAAACTATGAGAATGAGAAAAAGCCGCAGATGAAGAAAATCAAGATTATAATTGACCGCTTCAAAGCGAAGTGTGTTGGTTTAGGTAAAACGAAATAGTCTCGTGTAAACTTGCACGTTTACAGTTATGTACTCGCATGTACGCAAGTATGTACATACATACATACATACTTATGTATGCATGTATAATTATACTACTTTACAAATGGGTTGGAGCGTAAAGAATGTTAAAAAAGTAGGTGTGTTAGATTTTGTATTTACATATGTATGTACATTAGGGTGATCCAAAAAGGCATGAGAAAAAGTTAAGTCGGAATTTTAATGCTCTCACCCCCTAGGATTGTTCTATGTCAAAAAAATATACCCCAATATTTTATATTGAAATAAAAAAATATTTAGAAGTCGCTCAAAGCGTTAAAAGTTTTCCATGTATTTTATATGGGGGGAAAAAAACAGTTTTCGTAGAAATGGTATACAATTCTTAAAAATCAATACTTTTCGATCGGAATACTTTGCTTTTTTGCAGGGGATTCCCTATAATAATACCCAATGGTTTATTTAACCACTTTTTTATAGTAACTATAACTTATAGGTCCGTAAAAAACGGCAAAACCCCAAAACAATGCAACGGGGGCACCAATAAAAAGTCGTTAGTATTAAAAAATGGTTAAATAAACAATTGGGTATTATTGAAAGTCTCCTGAAGAGAACCAGAGTTTTTGGATCGGAAAATATTGATTTACAAGTATTCCATACCATTTATACGAAAAGTTGTTTTTCCCCATATAAAATATGTGGAAAACTTTGAGCGCTGAACCTTTTTTGATTTCAAAATAAAAAAATAAGGGTATATTTTTTCGACATAGAAAAATCCTATGGGGTAAGCGCAATAAAATTCCGACTTCACTCTTTTTGGACCACCCTAATNAATAAAAAAATAAGGGTATATTTTTTCGACATAGAAAAATCCTATGGGGTGAGCGCAATAAAATTCCGACTTCACTCTTTTTGGACCACCCTAATGTACTTACATATATTTGAAATTTTCATGTGCGTTTGTAAATTTTTTTTTTTGCATATGTTCCTCCCTATTGATTTTTTTCCTCTAAAAATGTTCTCAAGCCATGTGAATGGAATTGTAAAGGTATGTGAATAATTGTAATCAAAGAGCACGTATTTTATACGAAAAACGTAAAATATCGACTTTATTATTTTCAGCAAGAAATAATAATATTTTGGCATTTACACTTTTGCTAAGTGTTTGGCCGCGCTTCTGCTCCGATTTGTCGCATGCGCCTTGATTTTGTCATACAAAGGGGAGGGAACTTCAGTTTTACGCCGACTCCGAACGGTGATTATAATTTTATGAGACGCTGTTTTTCATAGCAGAAATACACCAGGAGGTTTGCCATTGCCTGCCGAGGGGCTAACGTTATTAATTGTTATTATTACTATTATTTTGGTGTTGGCCGCATACTGGGCTCGAACCCAGGCCCTGCGGGATGGTAGTGCGCACTTCTAACCATTACACCAGAGCCGCCGCCTTCAGCAGAAATAACAAATAATAAGATGTTTGGATTTCTATCTGTAAAAGCAGAAATAAGAAAATAACCAACGATTTTAGCTTTTTATATGCTACGTAGCGGCTACGTTAAAGCTTATCCGCGCAAGTAAAATTGGACAATCAGTGATATTATTAATTATGTTGTAGATATATGACAAGGAAAGGACAGTTCTTCTCTTTTACAAAGAGCTCAAATCAATTAACGAAAGCCTAGAATCGTAAGGTGGAACAAGATTCTCAAACATTTTCATGTTTCAGGAAAACTTTTTCAACTTTTTCAAGTCTATTAATTGAAAATTGGTCATATGGTCTCCAAATTATCCCATTATTATTGGTATTCCTAATGTGAACGGACGACAGCGGCGTATTGGAGATATTACGCTGAATAAAACCTAGAACTCAGTACGAGTTTAGACAATATAAAATTTGAATGACTGTTGACGTATCGCTCCAAGATCCCTAGTTTCCACTACATTATGTAGTACATAATTATCGACAGAGTACGTGCTGTTCACAAGATTCTAACGCCTGGAAAATGCAATATGAAAATATTTGTTTATGTTTAAGGAGGGTCGTGACTTTGGTTGAGAACTAAAATATCAATTGTTATACTTGCAAAACCATTACACCCTAAGTGCTCTTGGTGCTTCTAAAGATCGCTTGCTAGGATTATTTTCGCCGAAACCAGGACCGGCCCTCCAAGTCAAGATTTTACTGTACTGACGAATGTTACTATTGTTAAAATAATTTCTCCAGCGCCAGAATTAGTAATTTATGTAATCAAGGTCTATAATAGACCTTAGATGTTGGAAAATGTGTGAAATCGTATCCACCGCCAAAACATGTTTATTGCATGTAAAACCAGCCAGGTGCTATGTGCAAAAGGGATATTGTATAGAAAACTCCCAGTCAGGTATAAATAAAAAACCAAGTTAAGATCTGCATATATTATAAACTTACTGCTGAGCATGAAAAATCTCGAAAATGTGCCGATTAAGTATCAAGAACTTTAAAAGAATGTACGAAAAAATCCTGAAAAACTCCGCGTAGTCCAAAGGCAAGTCTTTGTAGTTTGTAGGCCCCACGTAAGTACATACTTATTTATAAAACATCTATGGTGGAAAAATATGGTTTAGGATTATTTCTAAACATATCTGGAGTAATCACCAATGTCTCGAAGAATGCTTTTTTAATTAGCATCGAATAAATAGTTGTAGGTAGATTGATGGCTTGTAGCTCCTCCAGACATATGCCAATTGGGAGAAGGAGCGCATTTGTGAACCGGTAAATTTGCCAACGTCCATCTAAACTTGTGCTCATTTCAAAGCTGTGAATGACTCAGTGAGATGATATGACCAGGATGAATATATTTACACAAAAATTTTTTCACGAAACAAATGTTAGGGTAGTTACCACCAGTGTGACCAGGTTAGCCTTTCTGAGGCTAAATTTAACACTTATATTTTCGTTCTAGCCTCGGAATTTTAGGTCCAGCTTCGTGCCTTTTTCCTGGCTACCTTTTTATAAGACATATAAATGTCCAAATGAGAAATTTGTGCAGCCAAGATAAAAGATTAATTGAATTGCAATGGTAAATTTTCATAGAAAAACATCTTATCTTCGAAATCTTTATTAGATGATAAACAAAGAACTGGAGCAAGCTTGTCTCAGTGTGTCTGGAGCAAAGTTTAATTGGTACTGCGCCATCATTAAATCGTCGCTTAAAGTGCAAAACCGCGTAACAACAAAATGCAAAACCGCGTATCAAGATAATGCAAAACCGCGTATGTGGGGTTGCATAAATTATTTTATAGGGAGTAAAAACACTCATATTTCAAAATGGTTATCTTTTTTTATAAAGAAATCGCATTTCTGGCTTGTGTATTTCAGGACGAATGGATGAGGATTGAGCCAAGAGCTTGCGTGGGCGAATCCATTTTTTGGCAGCCAAAGTAAGTTATGCGGTTTTGCAGAATGACGATACGCGGTTTTGTACTTTAAACGACGAAATATTTCGTGAAAATGTTCCCCTTCTTTCGCTTTAAAAGATCAGAAAACCGGCCTCTTAAGGCCTACAAGGAAGTTTTGACAACAAAATTTTAAACTAAATTTAATAAATTTGTATAAGTTCTGTTAAATTTTTCGGCAAAAAAGTGCTGTCTTATTTAGCTTATTTTTTACTGCCTCTTACTTTTTCTAACCTTTTATAAAGTCAGTTTAGTTTCAATTTTGTGATTCTCTGGTCATACTGGTTACAACCTCTGCATGGTTGTATGTCATGGAGAGTTCCTACGACTTATAGCGCTGTGGATTTGCAGTTTAGAAAACTACGCAGCAGTTTTTGTTGGATGCATCAAGCGAGTTGAGCTTTATTTGGCTGCCATGAACTTATTACTTCAGAGAGTTTTGTTGTGTGGCACTTGAGAAGTGCATATGCATATTGCTAAGAATTAGCCAGCCAATAAGATTTATTAATTAGTGCAGTATTTTTCAGGGATCTCACCCATGTACAACAAGAAGTTGACGGAAAACTCTAAAGCAGAACTGAAATCTTAATTGATGTCTACTTTAAATTATTTGGTAAGGCTATGGATCTATGTACTATTTATTTACATATATGGCTACAAAACAGTTAAACTAACATATGCTCACCTAAGCATCTCATACTCCGACTGCCTTCTAGGAACTTAAAACTGGTCGGAGTTACGACTGTGATTAAAGGGTTTAAGGATGTGCTGAGTTTCATTTGACGTCTCAACTAAATGAGCCATAAAAGGATTTCATTACACTTTTGGGTAAACAAATCAACTTTTTTCTAAATCGTGCAATCCCAATTTGCGTTTTCTTTTTCATCTTCGGGCGCGTTATTGAATGTAAATTTCATAAATTTTAATAGTACATCTAGTGATCTAGATCTTTTTCTTTGGAAACGGCATTTTATCACCTATTGAGGCAAGATACAAAGAGGTCTGTTCTTGCTCCATTGCGGCGAGGTGAGTATTTAGTTGTAGCACCTTTAATGATTACTCTTATACATTCTATAAGAACTTTTTGCATGCAAGTTTCCAAACTCTCAACACTACCCTATTAATGTCCTTGAATTTTTAAGGTCGCGTAGAGCGAGCTTGCTTCCTGACTGACGTCAGTTTGCAGCCTATATCGACGGATGCATGGAACATCGGCCTACATACCTCCGCAGCCGGTTCGAAAACGTCCTACCTCAGCAACTTTTTCAAGAACACCCTATTTAAGAATTCGGTTGAAGAACGCGCTAAATCAGAAAATGGTTTAAAAATATCCCGTCGCAATGTAAATTCAATACATCGGCAGCTTAGATATGTATGTGGGGTGTTTTGAAACCTTTGGTTCTTCAACCAAATTTTGAGATAGGGCGTTTTCTTTAACCAATCTCGGCAGACAATCGCAAACCTCCGAGTGTATGGAAAACAGCTTCGAATAAAAATACAATCGCCGCTCTGAGTCGGCCTCCCTCCCTTTGTGTGACAAACAATTACTCAATATAAATAAACTTTTGCTTTCTGAGAATTCTTACCCTGTACGATGAAGGGCGTGCTCCATATGGGAAAGACATTCGTAGCTGGAATTCCTGATGGAAGTTTAATTCAAACTGTCTAAAGTTTAAATTTATCTGCCCAAAGTTTAAATCTATTTACCAAAGCTCTAAATCTATTTGCAAAGAGTTTAATACCATCTGTCAAAAGGTTAACTTAAACACAAACATTTCGAAGGATCTAGAGCAACTCCACAAATTTCCACAACAGCAACAAACTTTTTATTTAAAATTTATAGAAAACTTCTAAAGGCGCAGTTTTGTGGCCCATCAAATTCTAGTATAATAAAGTGTAGGTTTCAAGAGGCGTTGATTTTTGATAAATTTTTTTGCGAAAATATTATATTCTTCCACACCGACGCATTAAGATCTGTTTGCTCTGTCATTTGTTAATACAAATTAATATTTAAGGTTATCAAACAATATATCCAACATTAAAGAAAACCCTACTCAAAGATAATTTGCACGAATTCTATGTGCTTGTGAATACTTGTTTATTACCGAGACAATCAGACAATCTCAAGCATGATACTATTGCAATCTATGAATTACAAAAAATTTTAACGCAGTTTTTAAAAGTTAGATTTCGCACAAAAAAAAATTTATTTTATAGATGGAGCGCAACATTTGCATCATGAAAAAGAATTTGATATTCCAGCAGAATGGCAATTCCATGCGACAGCGCATGGAAAAAGTCCATGCAATGGACTAGGAGGGAATTTAAAAAGGTTGGCCGCTCGTGCAAGTTTTCAGGCATCGTCAAAAATCAAATTTTGAGTGCACAATCATTTTATGCGGTGGCAAAACTTAACTTGCCAGAACGACTAGTTTTTTTAGCCCAACTGAAAATAATATACAATCTGCGAAAACGCTGGAAAAACGGATGAATCAGCCAAAACGATTCCAGGGACTAAAAGATATCATTGTTTCATTTTTTTGCCGATACGATAATTCATCTCAAATGATATTCGTCTGCTCAAGATTTTAATAATTATCAAAAAAAATTAAACAAAAGAAATAATTTTGTAACGATATCTGTATATAAAATTAAGTACCGTTTAGACTAAAAAGTGGTCATCCGATAATATCGACTTTGTTTTACGGACGCACTTATTGAAAAATGAATATTTCAGTGACACGCTCAATTGTATTTCAGCGAGTAGCCGATTTCATTACATAACCAAATAACAAATGACAACACCGAGAACTCCTGCGCTGCGCCGCTGACCGCTTACTGCTTCATAACTGCGTGGTAACATCGGTCGTCGGAGCTCTTTTAAACATCTAAATGTTATGGCGCACCAACATTTTGTTTTCAAATTCAAAATATTTTTATCGTAAAGAACGGAAAAAATCCAATAAGAATCTTTATAAACATTACAAAGTTTGTACTTGAGCTGAAATGTATAAATTATCAAACTTTTACGCGCACATATGCAACCTTCCTCTATTTGCGAAAATGTTGTGAACAAATAACGCAACATTTATACAAAGTTACATTGAAATCGGTGACATAAAATTTTGAGCGGGTACACTTGACAAATTTTGCCCCATACACCAAGCGTCAAGTTCGTGTCTAAAGTCTTTTGTATGGAAGCGATTTAGACCGATGACAGTGGTGGGGATAGCCCAGCAAACATACATTGGCCTTGGGTATCCTTAAATAATTTACTAAGCCGTTCATAACTTGATTTTTATATATATTGTATTAAAATTTGTTGGCCTATACAACCTAGTATTTAAAAATTCGAATTAAAAATGCTGAAAGTTGGTTGTTTGTTCTAAATTTGGTATAAAGTTTGAAACCTTGATCAAAACGTGGTTTGTTATAAAATGAACACTATTTTCATAAAAATGTTTGAAAAAATTTTAATTGAAAATATTGTGAATATTAAAAGAACACCTCATGGACGCCTGTTTGAGCCAATGTACATATAAGAGCCAACCACTTAAATTTTTAATGAAATCCTGCTCGGAATACCAAAAATAGGTGAATAAATAAATTATCTTACAACTCTGTTGACCTACCCGCAACGTTTTATACTAACGGGTGATTTTTTTGAGGTTAGGATTTTCATGCATTAG